>NW_015551087.1:20359-39029 GCF_001515605.1 Sinocyclocheilus anshuiensis | reverse complement strand
GCGTGCGTGCGTGCGTGCGTGAGTGTGTGTGTGTGTGTGTGTGTGCGTGCGCGTGTGTGTGTGCGCGCGTCTTGACAGATAAAGCCATCATCACCAAAAATGCCATTCTCTTCACCACATACTCTTCAACACACATACACAGCCTCACTAACATGCACACACAAACATAGTGCAGCACACATAAACACACATCATGTGTGTGTGTGTGCGTGCGCGTGTGTGTGTGCGCGTGTAGGTCATATTTAAAGTTTTTTTTTTTTTTTGTGCTCAGAGAACACCATCATGAAAATCTCTTTTTTTAAACATGTTGTAGATGGAATTAAGAACCTAGCCAGTGTACTTTCTTAAAGATGAATATATATATTTCATCCTTCCCCAAATGCATTTTTAAAAAGTATAGTATTTTACTAATTAATTTGTAGTGCACTAAGTGTGTGCTAGATGAAAGCATGAAATAACTACATTTAGAGTGTATTTTCAGGTAGTATAGACATGCCAATCTATTTTTAGTATACTTATCATGAAATAAATATATTTTAAATACAATTAAGTATATTAATTTTTTCACTAGGGTATTCCTACTCCTAAATTATCAGACTATCGCTTTACAAAACAACTTTACAAGGTTTTTTTTTTTTTTGGAAAACTCCACCTTGTTTGAGGGTACAACCCCTTTAAACAGAGATATTATGGAGGTCTGTGGAATGTCTATTTTGAAAGCAGATGCAACAATAAACCCCACATGGGGAAGTTAAATGTTTGAAGAAAGGTCAGCCTTATCATTAAATTTGGAACTTGTGTGTACTGTTAAACATTTTAAAAGTTTAAATACGTTCAGTCAGATTTCTTGACTTCATACAGTTAAAAAGTGACTAGTCAAAGGAGGCCTGTTAAGAGAACTTTTGCTTGGCGCTTCTGCCTGGCCCCTTTCCCCCCTCTGCTCACCCACTTTCTCTTCCTGTGACTCCATTCCATGGCACCTCACCCTAGCATTCCATCATCGAACACACCAGGCGGTGATGCAGTGCCGGAAAACAACAACAGGAAATTGAAACTCTGAGGCAGGAAGCACACTACCTCCCTTAATCATCAAAGGAAACCTCTAAACTCTGAAAGTAATCTTGACTAATAAAGCTTTCCAGCATAGAACCAGTGACCTTTGATACAGTACACAGACTTCCTAAACATGTTTGATACTTCCCAGAAATATCTCCAGCCCTCTCCAGTTCCTCTAAAGTATGTCAAAGCTTGACTGTCCATCTAACCTCTTTCTCTCTGTTCCTACATATGGACATAACAATGACCTTGGCAGTGACAAATACAATCTAAAAAGCAAGGTTTCTATGCATTATGAAATAGTATGGAAATTGATTTTAGTCATTTCCAGGTCTGGGAAAGTATGGAAAAATATTTGTTTACAGACAATTTGTAAGAATTTCTAAAAAAATAAATGTATCATGCAAGCAGAGTGTTTTTAATGAAAGTGTGAAGTATATCATTCAAAATCAGAATTAGTTTGTCCCAAATCATAGTATGTTGAAATGAGTTTCCAAAGGTACCCGGATGGTTTACCATTTCCAGTGGAAATCGAAGTGCAGATCCATGCACACTATAATGGCTAATATTGCCCACATCACATTGTGCATTGGATAAGGATTCAATTAGAACTACAAACACGAATAAGAACTGTTTAAAAATTGCAAACACAGCGGAAATGTGTAACGTTAGGAGTATGACAGCAGAGTTGAGGATCCAAATGCAGGCTTTATTCGTAAACGTGGTCAGACAGGTAGGGTCCAGTACCAGCAAACAATAATATCCCAGGCAAAGACAAAGAGTAATCCGTAAACAGGCAATGGTCAGGGCAGGCAGCAAAACAAACATAAAATCCAGATAAACAGTCCAAGATCCAAAAACACAAGGACAAGGCAAAGGAAAACATGGACAAGAACATGGAAACTAGAAAACAAAACAGGCTTACAATCAAACAATACTCAGCAATGTGAGTGTGTGTGTGCATCTTAAATAGTCCTCCTGATATGAAACCGGTATTGACTGATGATTAGGTCCTAGGCAGAGGGTATCTGGGAAATGGAGTTCGGGGTGAGTGGTAATGGTAAGGGATGGAGTGCCCTCTAGCAGAGTTCATGGGCATTCCATCTGGCAATCATAACAGAGCCCCCCCCCCAAGGAGCAGCTTCCAGCAGCTCCTCAATAGGAACAGACATGAGTCCAGGAAGGAGTTGGAGCAGAGGCGGAACAGGGGGAGGGATGGAGGGCCAGGTCCATGTGGAAGTGGGGGAACTGGGTGCCAGGGCGGAGCCGACAGAGCAGGAAGCCAGGGCGGAGCAGGCAGAGCTGAAGACCACCAGGGCAGAGCAAAAGACCACCACAGCAGAGCAGATGGGTACGACGAACCCCACAGCAGACCACTTCAGCGCAGCTGATGGTGCAGGAGACCACCACGATGGCTCAGGCTGGGCTGGAACAAAGAGCACAGAGAGGTTAACAATGACCTCTGTGGCCGTGACAAGACAATCAGAGGGTTCACAGCCGGCCTCCTTAGCCATGGCTGGAGAGATCAGAAACGGCCTCTTTGGCCATGATAGGACAAACAGAGTTCATAAACGGCCTTCTCAGCCGAAAGTTCGAAAGGCAGAAAGTTCATTAACGGCCTCCTCGGCCGTAATGGGACAGTCAGAGAGTTCAGAATCAACATCCTTGGTCAGTATAGGACAAAGATAGAGTTCAGGACCGGTCTTCTTGGCCGTGATGGGACAGTCACAGAATTCACAGATGGCCTCCGTGGCTGTGAAAAGGCAGGCAGAGAGTTCATAAATAAGTACCCACGCCTTGAGGGGAGCTGAAATGGACACCGCCGCCACCTCTGGAGGTTCTGGGACTTGAGCGAGCTCTAGAGCAGATTCAAGTAGTGGAGTGGGCTCGGAAGTGGAGTCAGAGACTTGGAGCAGACTCAGGGACTGGAGCGGGCTCAGGAGCGGACTCAGGGACTGGAGCGGGCACTGGAGTGGACTGAGGGACTGGAGCAGGCTCGGGAGCAGACTCAAGGACAGGAGCAAGTTCGTGAATGGACTCGGGGACTGGAACAGGCTCGGGAATGGATCCGGGAACTGGGGCAGCTTCTGGAGCAGACTCTGAGACTATAATGGGTGCTACTGCCTCGGGAGGTTCGGCAGAGGAAGCTACCACATCTGGGGAAGCTACGGTGGTGTGTGCAGCCCGAACGCATAGAAAGCGGTGGGTCTGCCACACTAGAAATCAGCCTCAATTGCCTGTAAAATGACTGAGTGTCTTCGATTGTGACATTCACATAGACTGGGAACACCAGAGTGGCATCTGTGATGGCTGAAGACTGTGGCTTGACATCCATGATGACTGGAGGCTCTGGAGTGGCGGCCCTGACATGATGAGGTTCAGGCGTGGTAGCCATCTTGGCCAGGGACTCAGTCGTGGCGGCCCTGAAATGAACAGACTCTTTAGTGGTGGCCATGTTGTGAAGAGGCCCTGGCTTGGCAGGAATGACGTGAGCAGACTCTGGCTTGGCAAGCTTGATGGGACAAGACTCTGGAATGGCAGGCTTGATGGAACGAGACTCTGGAATGGCAGGCTTGATGGGATGAGACTCTGGAACGGCGGCCATTTTGTGGAAAGTCTCTGGGCTGGCAGCCATTTTGTGAAAAGTCTCTGGGCTGAAGGCCATTTTGAGAAGAGGTTCAGGTGTGCGAACCATGGAACAAGCAGGTGCAGAAAACACAAAAACCCCTGATGGCCCATGCTCCATGGCCACTGGAGCTTGCCGATGTAGGTCCCTCCCAAAATCACCTGGGGCATTACAGTCCTCCGCTTCTGCCACAGTGAAGGGGGAACCACACAACAGTAGGGCATAATCCAGAAACTGACATAGGGAGCCTCGAGGACCATTATAGATTAATTCAGTTCTTAACAGTTCATATAGTCCATGGCAAAAGAAATCTATGAGCGCAAAGTCCGGGAAGTCAGGGTGATAAGCAACATCTAGAGAGTCCTGGATATGGTCCTCGAGGCACCTATTACCTTGACGAAGAAGGGCAAATCTTATTGCTGGGTCCATGAATGGTCTGGGTCGTTAAATAAAGCCACTGGGTCTGGGTTCGTTGGTGTTAAAGAATTGTGTTATAATAACCCCTACAAATACAACTCATTATATACACTATAAACACTTTAAAGGAGACAGACATGTAGATGTTTGTGAAAGATGTTTTCTCTGTTTTGGAGGGATGATCATTTTTAAATCATACCCTATTTATTGCATCAAAATTTGTTAATACTTTACTATATTTAAGGGTGGATACTTTTATCAGTTGTTTATTGCAACAATACATAACTACAATAATTTTGCTCAGTGCTCTTATGAAAGTTTATAGCATGATTTGTGAAAATTTAACTATACTGAATGACATAGCTCTTCATGGCTAGTTTTTGCATATTTCATTTCACTCTGTAACCTACTTGTTCTACAGATCTGTGTGTACTAGTGTTAAATGCTACTGTTTTTGACAGCGTTGATAACGTTTATGACAGATAATATCATGATAGTTTTTGCTTTTCCCTTTACAGAATGTTGTATCCGGTCAGCAAAAACCTGTCCATGGGCTTTTTTGATTGCTTTCAGTTTAAGTGCCGGCGATGCAGTGTTGCCAGATGTTGATACTAAAACAAACAAAAAATAAATTAAAATAAACCGAAATTATTTATAATCTTTTCCAATCTTATAAGATAAGATAAAGATATCGCTGACTCTAAACTGAAACTAACCTACTTTATTAACTTTCTAAAGTGTTAAATTAAGTGGAAAAGACAAGTCCAAAAATGCTTATAAAAGCTGGATCTGGGTTGAGCTGGATCTGAGCACTGCGCCCGCGCTCTCACTCACAACTCTCTCAAGCCATGTTCACTCCTCCAGCGCGTCTCACAGCGATCATTTTCATACCAGGGACGCTAAACATTCTTGCAAACTGTCTAAACTGAATTATACATGTCATGCAGGCATTCATATGAGGAGTTTAACAGCAAATTAGTCATTCAAAGAACAAATTTTATTTTTGGACATGAAAAATTTACCGAGATCCGGACCTCGGTGGCCTCATAGCTGGTTACGGGCCTGGTCTTAATAAAAAAAAATTTTTTTTTCTAAACTTGGTCTATTGTTGTTTACTTACAATAATTGTTCATTTAAAATGTAATTTAAATTTTTAATTATTTTCATTAAAAAAAAAATAATCTGCCGACATTCGGACTGCCAACCAATCCGCAAACAGCCGCTGACTGTGACGTGTGACCCCAGCATTTTGGGAGACGTTTGCCGTGCATTCTAAACAGTAGATAATCTTTGACTAAACCTTTCTAGCTAGTAATATGTCGCAGAGCTCGCTGCTTAAATTCTTTAGTAAAAAAACACGCCTTGATGGACAGCCGGACACAAGGCCCAACGAGGATGAGAATGTTGCTCCCTGCCCTGGCCCGGCATCAACAGGTAGGGTTGCCAACCATTCCGTATAACATGGAATCGTCCCATTTTTAAGGCATCAAAGCGTTCCATATGAAAGCTATATGGAACCATAGGCGTCGGAACCATTGAATGAAGGTGGGACAGGACCCACCCACTTTTGAAGACCAATGATATTGGATCCACCCACTTTTACCATCTCTAATTCAGCGAATATGTGTACTTTTCAGAGCGCCATCAGTCAAAACCATTCCACATGACGAATGCCCTAATAAATTAAACTCCATTTAGCTACAGCCTTGAATTCCACGCTGCTGCTTCCTCAAATCTATTCCACTTGGCTCATTCAGAGTCCATATAAATTAAACTCAATTCCGTGTTTTCACTTCTCGCGGCTGCTGCACTCCCGCGACACAGCAAAGTAAACAAAGCATCAGCATCTGCTTCTCAGATACACCTAACCCTACCTGATAATTTATTTCGACTTTTTGATTATTTCCATTATTTTTATTTTTGTTGAAAACAAAAGCCTTTCCGATGTGATATGAGATGTAAAAAGGGAGCAGAACGATTTCAGCAAAAGGCGGACGCGAACTCGGGTCGCTCGCATCAAAAACATTATGCAACCCGCGTTACCACTTGGAAATGTTGCTCAGCAGCCGTCTTTTGTAATTTTGTCACGTTAGTGGGCGGAGGTGAAGTAAATAGCCGCTGCCAACCATGCCTGTCGATCGTAACAATATACAAGACCAGTGTTGGAATAGAGAAAGGGGATAGAGTGATTAATAATAAATATCTAACCTAATGAAAAAAATATTTAATGTTATTATATATAGTCCAATAGTCAACTACTAGACAACTAGAAAAATCTTTAGTCAGGGGCAGCCCTAATTGACACAAATAGTAATTTCACCATAAATACATAATTGTTTTTATTTTACCACTTTTCCACTGTCAGGCCAGTGAGAGCCAGGGTTATCAATGAGCCAATAGCTTTGGACATCAAGCTGCGAGTCCAAAATCAAGCTGTTTCCACTGTCGGGCCAGAAGCCCTGCAGCACTTACTCTTAAACCCTGTCCTTAACATGGCACAATTTAACCAACAAGGAAGCTGATTGAAAACTAGCTAGATCGCAAAACAAACACATGAGAAGCAGGTGTTTGGTGTTTACTTAAAGACTTCAGACTCCAGCATCGATATCTGACAAATGATTTATGTTTAAAAAATTACAAAATTTACAGTAAAAATAGTAAATTGACAGTAAATTTATTAAATTGTGTCATGAGTGCACATCAATAATTTTAAATCAAAAAGAGAACACATATGCTTATTCAGTTGCGTCTTGTAGCAAATTAGCTCAAAAGGGAAATATTTATAATTAATTATAACTGGTTATTTATAATTAATAATAAATATTTAGATTAGATCTTAGAATTGACTGTAGCAGAATCAATATTACAATTATTTGATCTGTCCGTCCACCGAGCAGACAATATAATCATTTATCAATTCAAGGAAAGATTATTTTCCTGGCCAAGGAACAGTAGCTTTACCTACTTTATGCAGTACTAGCAGTAATTTAGCATGTAGCAAGATTCAACATTCAGTGACCCCGAATTGTGAGCAGCACAATCAATTGTGAATATAAGGGATTTAATAAATAAAACTATAGCTAACATACAACTAAATCAAGCAAAACACATATATACAGAATCAAGGAAAGTAAGGAAGAGAGAGAGAAAAGCAAAAGAATGGCAGTATTTCACATCAATTAACCAAAATCTAATGAGAATCATCAAAGAATCAAAAATCACAAAGGGCCCCAAACTTAGACACGCATCTAACTAGTTGGAAACGGTTACTTGCATTGGCTTTGTTGCTGAACAAGCATCCGGATCCGGTAGACAATGGAGGTTCTTGATGAGTTCTGTAGGAGTGAGCTGGAGGCTTTCGTCGAGTTCTGAAGATCGGAGAGTCCACAGCGAATCAACAAAGTTACTTGAAGATAAAACTACCGGAAAATCAAACTCAAGAGGAGAGGTTTTGAGGAGTCTTGGATAGTGTCCGTCTCAAGAAGAAAAAGTTTCTGAGCAAAGATTAGTCTTTAGAGTTAATGACTTCCCTTACCAAAAAGAAGTATACTTCAAGTTTATTTTATTAAGTATACTTAAGTAAAGTTCAAGTATATTTTTAAGTATACTTTATGTAGTAAGTATACAAATATCAGTGTACTAGTAGTATACTTGTAAGTGTACTATTTCAATACTCCTTGGGACTAAATTGGCCCACTTTCTAGTATATAAAAGTATACTTAAGTATACTTTATGTATAACAGTAGTAAACTGAGTACACAACTAGTTTATATCTATGTTTTTAGTTTGTACTGCAACTATACTAAAAGTGTAGCTCAAATATATTTACACTTTTTCTAAGTATAAGTCAAGTATACTTAAATGTCATTTTAAGTATATTTCTGAGAAGTACATAAAATGTAGACTGAAAGTATACTTTCTTATTTTTAGTTTAAAAGAAGTATACTAATAGTACACTTGAATAAACGTCTTTTTTGTAAGGGTTTTGATAGTTCCTATCCTCACCCACCTTTTGGGTGGAATAGCCAATACCAGGCGTGAATTTTTGAGCGGGAGAAGTTTTCTTTGTCTCCCTTTATGGCCCATTTGCATGTTTATGGCCGGTCT
Organism: Sinocyclocheilus anshuiensis; assembly: GCF_001515605.1. Classification (NCBI taxonomy): domain Eukaryota; kingdom Metazoa; phylum Chordata; class Actinopteri; order Cypriniformes; family Cyprinidae; genus Sinocyclocheilus; species Sinocyclocheilus anshuiensis. The sequence goes on along the minus strand of NW_015551087.1, from coordinate 30,823 downwards.
GGAGGATTGGTGCAGTTTTACCCAAAATATTGTACAAATAGTATGATGCATTTCACAAACACATAGTGTACATATGCATATACCAGATACATTTGTAACTGATTGATTATAGTCTAAATAAAGAAAATGTCTTTATGTGTGTGTGTGTGTTATGTGAGCATGGTGTAGTTTGCTGGTCAGCCAGGCCGATGGTGCCTGACTTATCGGGGGTCATTTACGTCTCTTTGGAATGTGTTTGAAGTTTGTTGGGGAGACGAGAGTGGTGAAACTGTTTAGCATCTCCTTGATAGTGGGGGGAACCATTGGCAATTTAGCACCCATATAAATGTAGAATGTGGGGCCATGTCTGTAATTTATATGCAAATGTCAAAAGGCTAAAAGGGGTCTCTAAAGACATAAAACCCCAATGATCATCCATGATTTTAAGCAGATGCTACAGTCTGATTCCATTTATTTGTGATCACAGGAATGCACAAAACAACTATGTTAGGGCTTTTAAGTCCAAAGGCTATGATGGAACGGCTGCCTCCCCTTATTATTATTGCACCCTGACCCTTAATTCACCGCCCTTCGCCAAGTTCCTGACAGAAGTGGGTGTGAGAAAGAGAAGGCATAAATGTTTATTATTATTAGTATTATTTTTATTTAAATGTACACAACAGCACACTGCAGATTTATACCCAAAACGAAATCTGAAATCCAAACTGCAAACTATCTGTTGCTCTGTTTGCCTGTTTTGTCATTTGTAATTACAATTCCAACTGTAGAAAAGATCAATGGTCCAAGCCATTAGATAAATTAGCTTATACATAAAAAAACTGACCATCCAGACTATCATAACCAGACTATTCTGATTATTGTGTCAGATAGACTACTCTAATTCGTGAAACATTTCACAGTGTAGTTTTGGTCTGTTAACCCTTTCTGGAGCTCTTAACTGTGTGTGTGTGTTGGGTGGGGGGTAATGTAAGCTTTATTTTTGTAAATAAATAAATAGTGGTTATTTTCAAAGGTTACTGTATGTGTCCCCATGATTTTAATTCCTGTGTAAATGCATTTATGCCGCTTCAGAACACTGTTAAACAGTCTATGTAAATTCACATTTTAGTTGTTCTGATAGTTATTCAGATTTAGGTTTCTGTGCCGCCTTTGCTCTGTAAAGATTGTGTAAAGAATGTATTTGGTCTTGGCAGAATAGATCTGCTATGCTGCTGCGGCAGAGTACCGAGACTTGCAACTGCCAATACATCCACAGACATGCTGCCGTGAGCTTGTAAGCCGTACTGCTGCTTCACATACAACACACATGAATTTACCCCACACATATAACATACATGAAATTACCCATAGCAGAAATATACAGGTGGAGCTGGGGAAGGTGAAAGATTTCTGAAAGTGCACTGCAAACTGCTACAGCAAACACTGGTCAAGTATTTGAATACTGAACAGCAAGCTCATTGGCTATTAATGCAACAGAAACCAATCAGCTGCGCAGTGTAGATAACAATGTGATTATTAGCAGATTAAGTTAAGGACCTATCAGCCTGCGCCATCTAGAGTTTCATGACAGAACTTTGTATTTAACATTTATCTTGTTTCAAGTAACAATTTTTTCATGATTTTAGTTTTAGTTAACTATAATAATACTGCTACTATTAGAGCAGCTCATCATGTGTGCAAACCAGTCAGATGATACGTTAGGTGAAACAGGAAGTTTATTGTCCAATAAGCATGCAGAGTCCATGTTCTGTGGTTGTGCTTGGGGAAAAAGTAGAAATATAAATAGGTCTACAGGTGTCATGAATTCTGTCCATAGACTTCCATCTGACTGCCACAAGAGGTCGCCTCTTCATCATATTGACTCTCACACCACACAGACTGTTACATGTCACTCCGGACTACATTTCCCATCATCCATTGCACTGATTGCACACAGCTGTAACCAATCACACGCTCACCTGAACGCTATTACACACTATATAACACCCACTCAGATCCTGCTCAAGTTGCAGAGTATTGTTCTGCATTTATCACTCTCCTAGTGTTAGCTGCTTTACCGAGCCATTCCGTGTTTCTGTTTAGTCTCTAGTATTGTTCTGCGTTTATCACTCACCTAGTGATAGCTGCTTTACGGACCCTAGTTTCTAGTTCTAGTTTAGTCTAGTCATTTCGTGTTGCCTTGTTTCCTGTTTCCTTATTCCTGCCTGTGTATCTTGGATTAACCCTTGTCTCGCCGCTCGGACTCTGTTTGTACTTTGTCTGGACTATTGCTCATGTTTCTGGATTACCCCTCTTGTGAAGCCCTCTGGATTCTGTTCGCCGATCGATGACCCACGCCAGCCCTAAGAATACTCTGTGTCTTGTCTTATACATATCTGTTTGCTGATGCTCGACCCTGCCAGTCTATGACCATGTCTATGAATAAAGCTTTGCGTATGGATCCGCACGTCTCGTTCGCCCTGTTACAACAGGGTTGTAGAGCCCATACTGTGATTCACTCCCACTTACACAACAAACACACAAATGCTTACTGCAGGCACAGGAGCCACTCTGAATCTTTTCCTGTCCACTTGTATTTAGCTTCTCTCCAAGCTCTCTTTACATAAGCCACAATAGGTGCAGACCATATCGAAACCCAGAGTTTTAAAATGTAGAAAGCATTTGTGAACGCGATACACAGACCCAGCCTGAAAACATCAATCAGTGCCACATTCCTTGACACAACACATAACCACCACAGACAAACAAACAACTGAGGTTTGTGTGACATGTTGATTAAAGACCTATATAAATGATCTGATCCATGTAATGATCTTGGGAAACTGGAGCTGAATTTACTTGGCAGCACAAGATGAGTGAGATAATGCATTACACATTGCTTCACATTCAAACACATACATAATTTTGTATTCAACTTCTTACCATTTTCAGTTCCCAGTGCATTGTGCCAGTTCCAGAGTCCTCTGGGGTGTGGCAGGGTTGGGCACCAGCGTTCCTAAGAATTACCAACCATATGCAGCGAGGCTCTGGATCACTGCAATCCACTCCCACCGAAAACTCAAAACACCATTCCTTACCCACTGGAGCTGGGACCCTGGATAGGTGCCGCGTCACTGAACACATCATCATCCTGATAAAACATAGGGGATCACCGGGTTCACCACAGAGACCAGACCCACAGATTTAAACAATCTTAATGTGCTCATCGCCTCTTGGACATTAGAACTTGTCCCACTTGGTGATCAACCAGCCGACAATATATTGAATGGTTTCATTGCCATTTCTAATGATTCTGAATTCATACCAGAATAATCCCAATATTGGCTTTCCACACCATTGTACTTGTTCATCCTGGAACTATTTGCAGGAATTCAGACTCACATCTATTCCATCTCTGCTGATCAATGGCTCTTCACATATTTTGCAGTATGTTTCAGAATATTTTGCATCTCGAATCCGACAACATACAAATTTGTACTTAGGGGTCCAAGTATGCTTTGTGGGACTTTATTCCCTTCTTCATTCTGTACAGGCTCAGATTGGATATGGAGTCATGTCCTTTCCCTTCCTTGTTTCTTCCATAGATGTCCCTGCTTTATGCAATCAACAAAACCTTCAATGTTAATGCAGATGTCGGCAATGAACTCTCTTGACATAGTCCGCAATATGATTCAGAGCTTCTGGTTGGTCTCCCTTTTGGCAAAATTCTTCATTCTCAAGGAGTAACCTCCATTGCCAGAGTAGACTGAACCAGTGTAGACTGAACCTGGCTGGTCTGTACGGTGCCGGTGGATGAAAACAAGACTAGGTGGAAAAGGTCTATTCCACTTTTAGTAGTATGACATGCTATTAATTTTGATAGTTTTCTAGCATCCACTTGCTTTGCTTCTCTAAACCAATTCTAGAGCTCACAGTTGAACGTTTTTTGTCACAAAGCAGCAGTCCTAGTATCTGTTAGCCCAGTGTAAACGCTGCCAATCAGACGACTGATTGATTGACTCCTTCATTCCATCCCTCTATCCCTCTGTTCACCTCATTCCTGAACCACTCGATCCCCAACCCGGTCAATGCTCCTGCTGATGTCATGAGCAGCTCTTTTTATACAAGCTCTCTCTCTCTCTCTCTCTCTCTCTCTCTCTGTCTATTTCTCTGTCTCTCTCTCTCTCTCTCTTTCTCTTTCTCTGTCTCTCTCTCTCTACCCCCCCTCTGGTTGACTTGGCCTGTTTCTCTGTCAGCTCATTTTACATTCAGAGACCTGGCCATCGCTGCTGCTTTCTTGCTTAACTGCTACTGCAATCTTCATGGTTTGACATTTTTTCCCAGTGAGTAGTGCGGAAATATAACAGAGATACAGGGCTGGTGCTACCTACAGGCAGAGTAGACCATTTTCTAGGGCCTCTGGCTTGGAGGCGGGGCCTCCATAACTGTAATATCACTATATGCTAGTCCACCAATCAAGATGGGCAGCAAAAGGCCAGATCTTTGTCCATTGGATATAGAGGAATTCACACTCATCTTTGGTGAAACCAATTTAATGTCACTGTTTCAAAGTGGGTCCCTCTGAAGAATGTATGAAAAGATAGCTGCAGAAAAGTTTGATTTTTTTTTTTCAGCATACCCTGATTCTGCTGACTTATGGCACATAAACGAACATATCCTTTGGAGGCTGCTAAGCTAAAGGCCAAACAGGCACACAAAGAAAAATGCAGCTAGTGATCATGTATTTTGATGAGACTGTAATGTATTATAAAAATAAACTGGGCCTTGTTCTGTCAATCAGTGTCATTTTGCTATAGGTCATTTGCCAGTTTATTCTAAATTCAAAAGAGCACAAGCGCTGTCAATGCGTAAATGCTGTGAGACACTTACAAGTACAGTTAAAGTAAAAAGGTTTGTATTCAAAATTACAGCAAAGACACTAGAGCATTTTTAAGGTTTAAAAAAAAAACATTTTCTTAATTCCGCTGATGTTTACATTACTGCTCTAACATAATACTTCATTTTTGTGAGAATGTAGTTTTGAAATCATACTGTAGTTGTTTTTTATTGAAAAAGAAGCATACATTTTTTATAAAGAAATAATTATATTACCTCATTTTTAAAAGTTTCATCTCACAAGTCTCCATCTCTACAAGAATAAGATAAAATAAATAAAAACATGCTATGAATATGTTAATAATAATGGCTGACTTACATGAAAGGTCGAGTACACTGTATGATGGGAAACAGTATTCTGAATGGTATGCAGTTACATGCTGTGCATTTTGGCAAAAGTAGTACTGTATATCATCCAGTTATTCTATTCAGTCAGATAATCCACATGCTTCAAAATAAAGTATGCTATAGTGAACACAGCTTCATCAAACTGCTCTGATTTTATCAGAGGAAAGATAAACCTGCTCTTGTCATTAGATTCATTCTGTAGTTTAGAAAAATCTGTATTCATTAGAGTCACACTCACTTGCATAACCACACAGCTCTCAGTGATTGGAAAAACCTCCTCACTGACCTATATTTAGTCAACAGTAGAAATTGTTTAATACTAAAAATAATGTTCCATTATTTATAAACAAAATGTGTCAGTGGCCCCCTCACTCTTGTTTTCCACATATCTGCAGATTTTCCTACCATAGAACATGCTATGAATATGTTAATAATAATGGCTGACTTTACATGAAAGGTCGAGTACACTGTATGATGGGAAACAGTATTCTGAATGGTATGCAGTTACATGCTGTGCATTTTGGCAAAAGTAGTACTGTATATCATCCAGTTATTCTATTCAGTCAGATAATCCACATGCTTCAAAATAAAGTATGCTATAGTGAACACAGCTTCATCAAACTGCTCTGATTTTATCAGAGGAAAGATAAACCTGCTCTTGTCATTAGATTCATTCTGTAGTTTAGAAAAGTCTGTATTCATTAGAGTCACACTCACCTGCATAACCACACAGCTCTCAGTGACTGGAAAAACCTCCTCACTGACCTATATTTAGTCAACAGTAGAAATTGTTTAATACTAAAAATAATGTTCCATTATTTATAAACAAAATGTGTCAGTGGCCCCCTCACGCTTGTTTTCCACATATCTGCACATGTTCCTACCATAGAACTTGCAGCAGACTAGCCGTGCGACAATGACTGTTTGACCTCTTATACTGACTGTGGATGATGATGATTTTGATGTAGCCTCCATATTTATCCTGTGACCAGTCTCAGTACTTGAATAAGATTTAAAAGACGTCTAATCCATATAGGATTCAACACTGTGCATCAGGCCTGGAGATACTATTGCGTCATCACTAGCGACTTTATCACTGTCAGGCCAGAGTGTGTGCAAGGGCTAACAACGAGCCGTGCTGGGCCAATGGCCTTGCAGCTCAAGCCCCGATCCCAAATTCAAGCCGCGTTTCTACTTTACGACCAGCGCTGCTGTAAAACCCGCCCTTAACACGCCTCTCTAAAGCAAACATCACACAACCCCAGCATTTCACCAGCGAGGGGAAAATGAATGAAAACGTACTCGGTTACTAACGTAACCTCGGTTCCCTGAGATACGGGAAATGAGTACTGCGTCGCTAAGATGCTATGGGGAAAACTCCTTTTTCTCCGATGACTGAAGCCGTTTTTAATAACACAGTGTAACTGCACGGCCATTAGTTCGTGCAGTGATATAAATAAAGGACCAATGGGTCGGCAGCGGAGCTGAACGAGCCTATGGTGATGGAGCCCGCCAGAGCCCTGCCAGAATGGGTGAGACCATCTGACTATATAAGCGGGCCTGTTGCCATAGGATTCTCAGGTTACTTCGACTGAATGCAGTTCTCGTTCCTGTTTCTAAGGAAACCGAAGTTACGTTAGTAACAGAGTACATTCCCTATCGATACTTCAGAATGGCAGAACAGTTTTTAGCGTCAGGGAACGAAGGTCAATGGATTGTAGGGTCTCAATGGGAGGGTTCTGTAGTGTCCTCAGTACCGTGGACAGATCCCATGTAGGGACTGTGGAAGGGCGAGGCGGGTTGAGCCTCCTAGACCACTTCAAAAAGCGAACAATCAGGTTTTTCCTGCCCACCAATTGGCCTCCTATAGGAGCGTGGTAGGCTGCTATAGCTGCTACGTAGACCTTGAGTGTGGAAGGGGAATGGCCCTTGTCCAACAGCTCTTGCAGGGAGGACAATATCCGAGATATGTCACAGGAAGCTGGGTCTTCACCGCGGGTCGTGCACCAGGCGGAGAAGACCGACTATTTAAGGGCGTAGAGGTCTCGTTGATGGCGCTCTAGCCCTAGAAATTGTATTTAATACACTCTCGGGAAGGTCCGCAGGCTCCCACCGAGAGGCCAGATGTGCAGAGCCCACAGCTCGACTGGGGATGCCAGAACGTTCTGTTTGCTTGAGAAAGGAGGACTCATCTCAGGGGGATGGGCCATGGAGCTGCTACTAGCAGCTGAGACAGCTCTGTGAACCAGTGTTGGTTCCTCCAGAGCGGGGCCAAACATGCTATGAATATGTTAATAATAATGGCTGACTTACATGAAAGGTCGAGTACACTGTATGATGGGAAACAGTATTCTGAATGGTATGCAGTTACATGCTGTGCATTTTGGCAAAAGTAGTACTGTATATCATCCAGTTATTCTATTCAGTCAGATAATCCACATGCTTCAAAATAAAGTATGCTATAGTGAACACAGCTTCATCAAACTGCTCTGATTTTATCAGAGGAAAGATAAACCTGCTCTTGTCATTAGATTCATTCTGTAGTTTAGAAAAGTCTGTATTCATTAGAGTCACACTCACCTGCATAACCACACAGCTCTCAGTGACTGGAAAAACCTCCTCACTGACCTATATTTAGTCAACAGTAGAAATTGTTTAATACTAAAAATAATGTTCCATTATTTATAAACAAAATGTGTCAGTGGCCCCCTCACTCTTGTTTTCCACATATCTGCAGATTTTCCTACCATAGAACATGCTATGAATATGTTAATAATAATGGCTGACTTACATGAAAGGTCGAGTACACTGTATGATGGGAAACAGTATTCTGAATGGTATGCAGTTACATGCTGTGCATTTTGGCAAAAGTAGTACTGTATATCATCCAGTTATTCTATTCAGTCAGATAATCCACATGCTTCAAAATAAAGTATGCTATAGTGAACACAGCTTCATCAAACTGCTCTGATTTTATCAGAGGAAAGATAAACCTGCTCTTGTCATTAGATTCATTCTGTAGTTTAGAAAAGTCTGTATTCATTAGAGTCACACTCACCTGCATAACCACACAGCTCTCAGTGACTGGAAAAACCTCCTCACTGACCTATATTTAGTCAACAGTAGAAATTGTTTAATACTAAAAATAATGTTCCATTATTTATAAACAAAATGTGTCAGTGGCCCCCTCACGCTTGTTTTCCACATATCTGCACATGTTCCTACCATAGAACTTGCAGCAGACTAGCCGTGCGACAATGACTGTTTGACCTCTTATACTGACTGTGGATGATGATGATTTTGATGTAGCCTCCATATTTATCCTGTGACCAGTCTCAGTACTTGAATAAGATTTAAAAGACGTCTAATCCATATAGGATTCAACACTGTGCATCAGGCCTGGAGATACTATTGCGTCATCACTAGCGACTTTATCACTGTCAGGCCAGAGTGTGTGCAAGGGCTAACAACGAGCCGTGCTGGGCCAATGGCCTTGCAGCTCAAGCCCCGATCCCAAATTCAAGCCGCGTTTCTACTTTACGACCAGCGCTGCTGTAAAACCCGCCCTTAACACGCCTCTCTAAAGCAAACATCACACAACCCCAGCATTTCACCAGCGAGGGGAAAATGAATGAAAACGTACTCGGTTACTAACGTAACCTCGGTTCCCTGAGATACGGGAAATGAGTACTGCGTCGCTAAGATGCTATGGGGAAAACTCCTTTTTCTCCGATGACTGAAGCCGTTTTTAATAACACAGTGTAACTGCACGGCCATTAGTTCGTGCAGTGATATAAATAAAGGACCAATGGGTCGGCAGCGGAGCTGAACGAGCCTATGGTGATGGAGCCCGCCAGAGCCCTGCCAGAATGGGTGAGACCATCTGACTATATAAGCGGGCCTGTTGCCATAGGATTCTCAGGTTACTTCGACTGAATGCAGTTCTCGTTCCTGTTTCTAAGGAAACCGAAGTTACGTTAGTAACAGAGTACATTCCCTATCGATACTTCAGAATGGCAGAACAGTTTTTAGCGTCAGGGAACGAAGGTCAATGGATTGTAGGGTCTCAATGGGAGGGTTCTGTAGTGTCCTCAGTACCGTGGACAGATCCCATGTAGGGACTGTGGAAGGGCGAGGCGGGTTGAGCCTCCTAGACCACTTCAAAAAGCGAACAATCAGGTTTTTCCTGCCCACCAATTGGCCTCCTATAGGAGCGTGGTAGGCTGCTATAGCTGCTACGTAGACCTTGAGTGTGGAAGGGGAATGGCCCTTGTCCAACAGCTCTTGCAGGGAGGACAATATCCGAGATATGTCACAGGAAGCTGGGTCTTCACCGCGGGTCGTGCACCAGGCGGAGAAGACCGACTATTTAAGGGCGTAGAGGTCTCGTTGATGGCGCTCTAGCCCTAGAAATTGTATTTAATACACTCTCGGGAAGGTCCGCAGGCTCCCACCGAGAGGCCAGATGTGCAGAGCCCACAGCTCGACTGGGGATGCCAGAACGTTCTGTTTGCTTGAGAAAGGAGGACTCATCTCAGGGGGATGGGCCATGGAGCTGCTACTAGCAGCTGAGACAGCTCTGTGAACCAGTGTTGGTTCCTCCAGAGCGGGGCCACTAACAGAACCTTGTGCCCTTGTTCCCTGATTCGCCTGATTAACTGTGGGATTAGGGTGATCAGGGGGAAAGCGTAAAGGAGGAGGTTGGGCCAGTTGTGGGCCAACGCGTCCTTGTCCCTTGAGAAATAATTTGGGCAATGAGAGTTGTCTTTTGAGGCAAAGAGGTTGACCTCTGCCTTGCCAAAGATCTCCCAGATTTCCTGAACCGTTTGTGGGTGGAGCATCCACTCTTCCAAAGAGACGTTGCTCCGAGACAGCATGTCCGCTCCTCAGTTCAAACTGCCCAGCACATGCATCGCTCTCAGCGAACACAAGTTGAGCTGAGCCCTGCTGTGCTGCTGAGTGGTTTGTGATTGTAGCTCCTTGTAGCTTCACTTTTCTGTTGAATCTTACTATCACTCTCTGTTGTTTAAAGTGATAAAATATAACTTAAAATATATATTAAGAGAAGATTTCAGAATTAGAGACACACATCCAAACTTTGAGGATAGTAAGAATGTGAGGTCTGTAGATATGGCTTTGGATGCGACTAGCTCAGGGAGTCCTGTACATTGTTCGGTTCCACTTACAGAGCCTCCGCAGCAGGGTGACTGGGTGACTGTGAGGCGGCATAGTCGCGGGGCA
>NW_015551087.1:19279-20253 GCF_001515605.1 Sinocyclocheilus anshuiensis | reverse complement strand
CATTGTTCGGTTCCGGTTACGGAGCCTCCGCAGCAGGGCGATTGGGTGACTGTGAGGCGGCATAGTCGCGGGTCAAAACACCGCTCTTCCCTTCCGATCAAAATATTAAACAGGTTCTCCCCACTCAGTGACGCACCGACTGAGAAACCTGATCAAAGTGCTCTAGTTATTGGCGATTCTATTGTACGGAATGTGAAAATAGAGACACCAGCCACCATAGTCCAATGTTTACCGGGAGCCAGAGCGCCTGACATCTTGGCAAATTTAAAAGTGCTGGCTAATGCTAAACGTAAATTCAGTAAGATTGTTATTCACACCGGCGCTAATGATGTTCGTCTTCACAAGTCAGAGATCACTAAAAATAACATTAAAGAGGTGTGTGAACTTGCAAGTATGATGTCAGACACTGTAATATGCACTGGTCCCCTCCCTGTTTACCGTGGTGATGAGATACATAGCAAACTGTCGTCACTCAATGGCTGAATGTCTTAAGTGGTGCCCGCAGAATAACATAGCTTTCATAGACAATTGGACGAGTTTTTGGGGCAGACCTGACCTCTTGAAATGAGATGGTTTTCATCCCTCCTTGGGTGGTGCCGCTCTTCTGTCTAGAAATATGGCACATAGTCTTAGAGTTTGTACTTGACTAACTGGGGCCCAGGTCAGGAAGCAGACAGACTGCCTAAACCGCCCATCTGCTAGCCGCCTCACGTCACAGAAATCAGTTAATTCTCAGCACATAGAGACTCTTTCACCTAGATATCACACTATAGAGACCGTGTCTGTTCCCCGAACTAGAAAATACAAAAAACGTCCAAACCAATTTAAGAGTAACTATTTATTGATGTTCAACAAATAAAAAACAGATGTAATATGGATAAACAAATGATAAAGCTTGGCTTATTGAATATCAGGTCCCTTTCTACGAAAGCACTTTTTGTAAATGATATGATCACTGATCATAACCTAGATGT
>NW_015551087.1:12965-18412 GCF_001515605.1 Sinocyclocheilus anshuiensis | reverse complement strand
TCCTTTTCCTTTCCAGGTAAACCGAGGGAGCAGGGCCGTGCACAGGGGGGTGGCCCGGTGGCTAGAGCCACTGCCCGTTGCCCTCATCAGCTGAGTTGCCCCTCTCACCAATCCCCCCCATCACCCCAGCTCAAAGCGGTCTGTTCCTGCTCCGCTAAAGATCTGCTGATTCCGGTAATCCGCTCCGTGTTTTCCCGCCCGCTCCGCAGCATTTCTCACGATCTGTGTGCTGCTCTCTGGAGTGGAGACCACAGTTCCCAATGCCGTTGCATTAACAGGTAGATGCATTACAATCCACATTACAGTCAATGGATGATTCGCTGTGAGCCGCGTCCAAAAGGTAAAGGGGGAGGTGTTGCTACAATTCATAACAATATTTTCAATATTTCTCAGAGGGAAAGCATAACTCGTTTGAAGTAATGGTGCTTCATATAACTGTCAGCAGAGCACGGGACACAGAGGTAGGTGAAATACAAACAGCAGGTTTATTGAACACAGAATGAGGAGAATCCAGGTAAGTGAGCGGGGAATGGGAAAGTCTCTTGGGTCTTATCTGAGTGATAACGTCCTTTTCCTTTCCAGGTAAACCGAGGGAGCAGGGCCGTGCACAGGGGGGTGGCCCGGTGGCTAGAGCCACTGCCCGTTGCCCTCATCAGCTGAGTTGCCCCTCTCACCAATCCCCCCCATCACCCCAGCTCAAAGCGGTCTGTTCCTGCTCCGCTAAAGATCTGCTGATTCCGGTAATCCGCTCCGTGTTTTCCCGCCCGCTCCGCAGCATTTCTCACGATCTGTGTGCTGCTCTCTGGAGTGGAGACCACAGTTCCCAATGCCGTTGCATTAACAGGTAGATGCATTACAATCCACATTACAGTCAATGGATGATTCGCTTAATTAGTACTTTTGTAGTTTGTTTTTGTATTTCTGTCGGTAATGATTTGCTCTCGATCTTTTAAAAGTGATAACAACAAAGTATCCACATTCTTAGAATTAGAATGTCTAATCAAGTTATTGTACCCGATCATATCTAATATAAATAATACAAAATTTGCTGTTGTTGACACACTTTGTAGAAAAAAAAAATGCCTTCGCAAAAAAGAAAACAGAAACGGAGAGAAAGAGCGTAGGGAGGCTGCTAAAGACAGTTCAACATTGCAAACATGAATAAAGCTCCAGCAAGCCAGCAGGTAAATCATCATATAGAATATTTAGCAGTTTGTCACACTAATTCTTGTAATTAAGTATATTTCCCATTATAATCACTTGTCTTGATACTAGTAATCTATAAAATAAAATAGCTACTGTTGCTTAACAGTTCAGGCTAATATTTAGCTAAATGATTTGCATGGCTTTATATGTTGCTAAATCCCCTATATGTATCATAAATATTTTAGACCTGGATCAATTTGATTTGATGTAACAACCATATGTTATGCTAAAATTTTACTTTGACAAGCCAAAAGCAGTTTTTAAAGTAAATGGGTGCCTTCCCTTCCCCCCATATGTTTCTCCTTTTCACAGTCTGGCAGAAATGATGGGAGGTTCCAAAATACATGGCCACATGACAGTAAAAGTGTACAGTTGCCAAGAAACGGGGTGGGTAAACTTACCCACTGGCTCAACTTACCCCACTCTCTCCTACTTCCATTGAAGAGGAGGCAGAAGCAGGCTCAGAGAGTGAGGGAGAGCCCATTCTTATCAAAACATCTACAATAAAGTCTGAAATTATTACAGAGTGTGCTGTCTTCTTTTTAATTGCATATTTGTAACAACTGGATCATTTTGTATTAACAAGCACACACCACCCTAGTGCCCCTTTTTTGGTTTGGGCCACTGCCCCTCAAAATGTCTGTGCACGGCCCTGTGAGGGAGCAATGGAGCGGGGAAACGGTGGAGCACAGGAATGGTGGAGATCGAGGAGCAGATCGTTGGGGCAACTGGCAGGTAAGTAAACACAGGTAAGGGTCAGGTAAGTCAAGCATACAATGTTTGAGACCAGACAGTGAGTATGCGGGAGGAGTGCAAGGATATAGTGCTGCTGATGAGTGCTGACAGGTGGCGGTGCTCAGTAATCAGGTGATTGGGATCTGGTGAGTGTATTGGAGACTGAGGTGATTGTGGTGACTCCCTGACAGTACCCACTCCTCCAGGGGCAGCTCCTGATGCCCTATTACGGCGACGGGGTCGGCCACGGCCTCTGGGTGCGGGATGGTCAGGGTGGTTCTGGTGAAACTCGGCCAGGAGAGAGGGATCCAGCACATCATCCCGGGCCACCCAGGATCTTTCTTCTTGCCCGTATCCCTCCCAATCAATGAGGTATTCTCGACCACCCCGTCACCGGGAGTCCAAGATGTCCTGCACCCTGTAGACTAGGGGCTCCTCGATGATCTCGGGAGGAGGAGGTACTGCTGGCTCGTCGGGTTCTGTGACAGAGGGAGAGGCAGGTTTTAGGAGTGAGACATGGAATGCTGGGTGTATACGATACCGGGCTGGGAGGTGGAGACGGAAGGTGACCTCATTAATCTGCCTCTCGATGGTGAAGGGACCGATGTAGCGGAGACTCAGCTTCCGGCAGGGCAGGCGGAGACGCAGATCCCGGGTGGAGAGCCAGACCTTATCTCCAGGACGATAGACGGTGGGGGGTGGTAGACTGGTGGGCATCTGCGTAGGTCTTATGTCTCTGCACTGGCTGCTGGAGTTGGACATGAGCTGAGTCCCAAACTCTCTTGCTCACTCGGAACCAGTGGTCTACAACTGGAACGTCGGAGGGTTCCCGTTCAGCGGAACAGAGGGTGTTGGTAGCCGAGTATGCACTGGAACGGGGTGAGGCCAGTGGTGGTTTGCTTGAGGGAATTCTGTGCATACTCGGCCCACGGGAGGAAGCGGTTCCAGCTGTGCTGGTTGTCATGACAGTAGGCCCGGAGATACCTCCCAATCTCCTGTATCTTCCACTCAGTCTGTCCATTAGTCTGGGGGTGATATCCTGAGGATAGGCTAGGTGTGGGACCAGGGACGACTGGGGATGGGTAATGGGACCAATTTTCCGGCGGGCAAGTGATGTGGAGTTTTGGAAATGACACAGACTGAGCATCCACGAACATACTGGGAGACATCCCGGGCCATACTGGGCCACCAGTACCGAGCTTGGAGGAGCGAGAGAGTACGCTGGCTGCCTGGGTGTCCAGAGCCCGGGGAAGCATGAAGGGAGCCAAGAAGGGTAGAACTTAAAGGAGTCATATGATGCTATTTCAAAGATCATTATTTTGTGTATTTGGTGTAACAGAATATGTTGACATGCTTTAATGTTGAAAAAACACATTATTTTTCAAATACTGTACATTATAGTAGGTCCTCTATGCCCCGCCTCTCTCAAACACGTAGTTTTCAACAAAGCCCCCTCCTTTGACAAGCGCAGTCTGCTCTGATTGGCCAGCTGACCCAGTGCATTGTGATTGGCCGAACACCACAAGCACGCGTCAGAAATGTAACGCCCCTTACCATAATCGCGAGCGTCAGCTATCAAAGTAAATATCAAGACAGTTAATAATGTCCTTAGTTTTAGCATCAGTAAAAAAAAAAAAAAAACTAAACTCTGAAAGGGCAACAGAGTTGCGTGACAGACAAAGTGATGATGCAGTACACAAGCCGCGGTTAAGACAGCTGACGTGCTATGATTTCTGACAGGCAGTTCACTCTCCTGTGATGTGACCCTGTTCCCCTCACACACACACGCACACAACGCGTTACTCCGCATTTGAACAGTCAATAGCAAATACTTGAACTAATAAGTTGTAAATAAATCTTAACCAATGATTCCTAATTGCATCTACTTCCGGAAGGCCAAATAAAGTGCTTTTGCTTTCGCACTGAAATACACATGACTCCCTGACATGGCTGCATCAACACTACTGCGTTCCTGAAACCACGCCTTCTTTCTTTGCGTGCACATTTGGGCGGCATTATGCTAATATTTCCACATAGTGACGTAGATATGTGGGGGCGTCTAAGAATGAGCCGTTTTAGGTAGGCGTGGTTGACTCTTAACTTTTATAAAGAATATCTCTTTGGATTTGAGACTTTAGTCTTTGCAACTTTACAGATCTTCTTTATGCACCAAGAGCTTGTAACACTCCAACGAGAAAGGAAAACTTGAAATCGCATCATATGACCCCTTTAAGGAGGTGGGTATGTAGGTTTTACCTTCTGGGCCTCCCAGCGGAGCGGGTTCGGTCAGAGTGGCGAGGTGGATTTGTTCATCCAGGGCCCACCGGATGGGGTTAATAAGGATGGCTGGAGGGAGTATGGGTTCAGGTGCGGAGGTTTTGTCGGGGGCATGAATGCTGGAGAGTGAATCAGCCTTGGCATTCTTGTTTCCTGGTCGATAAGTGATGGTGAATTGGAACCGGGTGAAGAAGAGGGCCCAGCGGGCCTGTCTGGGGTTTCGTCTCTTGGCACTGTGGAGATATTTGAGGTTTTTGTGGTCCGTGATGACCGTAAAGGGGTGTTGTGCTCCCTCCAGCCAGTGCCGCCATTCCTTCAGCACCAGCTTGATGGCGAGCAGTTCCCGGTTTCCGATGTCATAGTTTCCCCGCTGGGGAAAGCTTCCTGGAGTAATAAGCGCAAGGATGGAGTCGGGGAGGCTATGTGGTACTGTGACAGCACTATTCCCATGCCGGTGGTGAAGGCATCCACCTCTACGATGAACGGGAGTTGGGGATCCGGGTGTGTGAGGATGGTAGCAGTGCAGAAGGCCTCCTGGAGCTTCTTGAAGGCGGCTCGGGCTTCGGGGTTCCAAGACAGAGACTTGGGTTTCTGACGGACCATGGAAACGAGGGGGGCAGAGAGGATACTGAAGTTCTGAATGAATCTACGGTAGCAATTGGCAAAGTCAAGTCAAGTCACCTTTATTTATATAGCGCTTTTAACAATACAGATTGTGTCAAAGCAACTGTAGAGGATTAATTAGGAAAATAGTGTGTCAATAATGCAAAATGACAATTTTGTAAAAACTCATTTTTCAGTTAAAGGCAGTTCATCATTGAATTCAGTGATGTCATCATTCAGCTCAGTTCAGTTTAAATAGTATCTGTGCAATCAAGTCAACGATATCGCTGCAAATGAAGTGTCCCCAACTAAGCAAGCCAGAGGCGACAGCGGCAAGGAACCAAAACTCCATCGGTGACAGAATGGAGAAAAAACCTTGGGAGAAACCAGGCTCAGTCGGGGGGCCAGTTCTCCTCTGGCCAGACAAACCAGCAGTTCAATTCCAGGCTGCAGCAAAGTCACATTGTGCAGAGGACTCAACTGGCTCCTGTGGTCTTGTCCCGGTGGCCGTCTGAGACAAGGTCTTTACTGGGGATCTGTATCTGGGGCTAATCAACATCACCATCAACATCAATTCCATGTGACAGTATTAAATCTAGAGTATGATTTCGACAATGAGTAGCTCC
>NW_015551087.1:9553-12121 GCF_001515605.1 Sinocyclocheilus anshuiensis | reverse complement strand
GCTACGGTGACCTCGGAATAAGAGAGAAACAGACTAATATTAGCGTAGATGCCATTCTTCTAACAATGTAGCAAGCACATCGGGTGTTATGAGAAGTGTTCCCGGTTCCGGTTGACCTAATTATTGCAGCCTAAAAATCCTTTAATGGATTTGAATATTAGAAATGTGTTAGTGTAAGCCAGGTTAAAGAGATGGGTCTTTAATCTAGACTTAAACTGACAGAGTGTGTCTCTCCAAGCCGAGGAATCGTTGGAGTTCCTTAACAGACTGTGGTTGGGGCTAGTCACAGATGGATCGGACCTTCCCCTGGTCCATCTGAATGCCATCTGCGCTGAAGATGTAGCCGAGGAATTGAACCGTGGGGAGGTGGAACTCACACTTCTCGAGCTTCAGGTAGAGACGGTGCTTCCTGAGTTGGTGTAGGACCTGCGTGATGTGGTGGCAATGTTCGGCCAGGTTCCGGGAGTAAATCAGGATGTCGTCGATGGTTAATGGTGTTGAAATTATGCAGCCAAGCGATATGATATCTCAGATCATTATCTAGTCTTGTGCAAACTTCATATAGCTAAAACTGTAAATTCTACTCCTTGTTACAAGTATGGTAGAACCATAACTTCTACCACAAAAGACTGCTTTGTAAGTAATCTTCCTCATTTATCTCAATTCCTTAGCATATCCAATACCTCAGAACAACTTGATGATGTTACAGAAACTATGGACTCTCTCTTTTCTAGCATTTTAGATATGGTTGCTCCTTTACACTTAAGGAAGATTAAGGAAAACAGTCTGACACCGTGGTATAATGAGCACACTCGCACCCTAAACAGAGCAGCCCGGAAAATGGAGCACAGCTGGAGGAAAACAAAAATAGAGGTATTTCGTATTGCTTGGCGGCAGGGCCGGACTGGGACGCAATTTCAGGCCGGGAAATCTTACACTCAACCAGGCCACACAGAAAAAAAGGGGCCAAAATTGTACCTTTTGGGGTTGGCCCCTTATTTCCTGTATATAGCCTATACATCCACAACAACATCTGAAACCACAGACAACCCTATTATTTGTATGGCCATCACATAAAAAAGGTCTAAATACTTAGTCTGGGGCCGTGGAAAATAATTAAAGGTTCTCTCTTGCACTGCACCTTCACTTCCCTTTCCCTTATCTTCATTTTCCCCAATATCTCTGCCTGTCCCCCCACCCCCCTTTTTTTCTCACCTGTCACTTCTTGACCAGGAGGTCTACTGTTATGAACAGAACTGTGTCCACCTTGTTGAAAACATTCACCTCATTTAAATTTTTTTACAAAGAATGTTATTTATCTTAAAATGACTTAATTACTCTAGATTTAATATACCTATATTTCATACTATAGCAGTCAAAAGTTTTGAACAGTATAAGATTTTTAATGTTTTTTTAAATATGTCTCTTCTGCTCACCAAGCCTGCATTTATTTGATACAAAGTACAGCAAGAGCAGTAATATGGTGAAATATTTTTACAATTTAAAATAACTGCTTTCGATTGGATTATATATTTAAAATGCAATTTATTCCTATGATCAAAAAGCTGAATTTTCAGCATCATTACTCCAGTCTTCAGTGTCACATATTTGTTGTTGTTATTATTATTATCAATATTTAAAACAGGTGAGTACATCAGGATTCTTTGATGAATAGAAAGATCAGCATTTATTTCAGTGCATTTAATGAGCCCATTAGTGGTCTTTCGCTGCCATCTAGTGGTTATAATTGCAATTTCTCATACAACACTGTGTCTTTATAACTATTATAGTGTTATTTGTTTTGCCCAATCGCTCCTAAATTTTACATGCTTGTTTAGAATGAAATTATGCATCATTTTACAACGCCCCTTATAAATGACCCCATTATAGCTAACCAAAGGACAAAATTAAACATTTTTTTAGTGTTTTGATAATTTTGATAATTGTTTTGATAATTATGACTAGAGAGTCCAGAGAATATTACTGCAGTGGTTTGATCGAGATTGAGCGAAAAACCTAGGAATAGTTCGCAAAAGTAGGTTTTTTATATAACCTTGAATATTTAATGACCAGTTTGATTGACAGCATTGGTCCTAGAGGCGAAGTTGTTTAAAATGAGAAGATCTATTATATGATATGAAGATCTAGTGTTTTTGTGAATATATGTATATGTTCTACAATTTGAGGTCATTTTCTATACAAATATTGTATTTTTGAGGCCTTTTCAACTGATATAGCGCCACCTATTGTCCGATCGCCATGAAAGTTTGCATGCTTGTTAAGAGTCATCTGACACGTTTTCACCAAGTTTCGTAAAGTTTTGAGTTTTCGTTTAGGTTTTATAGGTTTTGGGGTATATTTGATAATTTTTGATAATTACTGATCTAGAGAGTCCAGAGAATATTACTGCAGTGGTTTGATCGAGATTGAGCGAAAAACCTAGGACTATTTCGCAAAAGTTGGTATTGAACATATTTGTAAATATTTAATGAACGATTTGATTGACAGCAATGGTTCTTGAGGCAAAGTTACTCGTTATGAGAAGATCTATCCAATGTTATGCATATT
>NW_015551087.1:6870-7467 GCF_001515605.1 Sinocyclocheilus anshuiensis | reverse complement strand
TGTTTTGATCGAGATTGAGCGAAAAACCTAGGAATAGTTCGCAAAAGTAGGTTTTTTATATAACCTTGAATATTTAATGACCAGCAGCATTGGTAGCATTGGTCCTAGAGGCGAAGTTGTTTAAAATGAGAAGATCTATTATAT
This sequence comes from Sinocyclocheilus anshuiensis, assembly GCF_001515605.1. Taxonomy (NCBI): domain Eukaryota; kingdom Metazoa; phylum Chordata; class Actinopteri; order Cypriniformes; family Cyprinidae; genus Sinocyclocheilus; species Sinocyclocheilus anshuiensis. The sequence continues at coordinate 7,323 of NW_015551087.1, read as the reverse complement.
GATATGAAGATTTGTGAATATTGTGAATATATGTATATGTTCTACAATTTGAGGTCATTTTCTATATAAATATTGTATTTTTGAGGCCTTTTCAACTGTTATAGCGCCACCTATGGTCCGATCTCCATGAAAGTTTGCATGCTTGTTAAGAGTCATCTGACACATGCTTTCACCAAGTTTCATAAAGTTTTGAGTTTTTGTTTAGGTTGTATAGGCTTTTGGGTATATCTGGCCACACCCCTTTTTTAAATGACCCCATTATAAGTAACCAAAGGACAAAATAATTTTTTTTTTGATAATTATTGATCTAGAGAGTCCTGAGAATATTACTGCAGTGGTTTGATCGAGATTGAGCGAAAAACCTAGGACTAGTTCAAAAAAGTAGGTTTTTAACATATTCGTGAATAATTAATGAACGATTTGATTGACAGCAATGGTTCTTGAGGCAAAGTT
>NW_015551087.1:6025-6836 GCF_001515605.1 Sinocyclocheilus anshuiensis | reverse complement strand
ACCGATTTCTTTCAAAATTGTTACAGACCTTTAAGGCCCTGAGTTGAACATGCCCACCAAGTTTCGTTCCGATTGACCTCTGTTAACCTTGTTTAATAGGTGCTTAAATTTGTTTGGCCAATGGCGGCCATGTTTTTTGAGATACGCGAATTTCCTCATAGACACTTGTGCTGCTTCGGACAAAGACACTGCATACCAATTTTCAAGTTGATCGGACCAACGGTTGCCTAGTTATAGTTTCTTCGATCTTATAGCGCCACCAAGTGGCAGATCTGCGCAATTTTTATAAATTGGACTAAAAATTGAGCTCATACACGTGTTTGGTGAAGTTATCTCATTTCGTTCACAAGTTATAGGCCTTTTCATAAAATTGGCCCGCGACTTTCGAACGTTTTGGCGTCCCATTGCAACAGTGAGTCGAAATTTCAACTATTTTTTGATAATTATTGATATTCACTGTCCAGAGAATATTCCTGCAGTGGTTTGGTTCCGATTGGGCAAAAAACCTAGGACTAGCTCGCAAAAGTAGGTTCTGGACATAATTAAAATTTGCGGGAAAACGAGACCTCTTAGACCCAAAATCAGGTTGACCATTTTTAATTTGCCTTGACCCAAGGATTCCAAAAATGTACAATTTTGGAGTCTACGACAAGCGGTTTAGGATTTATTAGCACTTTCACGTTTTTGATCGCTGTAGCGCCACCTATAGGCCGATTGGGGTGAGTCTTTGTCAGAATGTCCCCTCAGGGAGTTCTACCTTCTGGCCAAGTTTCAGCTCTCTAGGCCTTACAGTTTGGTCTGCACGATCAGT
>NW_015551087.1:465-5329 GCF_001515605.1 Sinocyclocheilus anshuiensis | reverse complement strand
ATTTTTTTGATAATTATTGATCTAGAGAGTCCAGAGAATATTACTACAGTGGTTTGCTTGAGATTGAGCGAAAAACCTAGGACTAGTTCGCAAAAGTAGGTTTTTAACATATTTGTGTATATTTAATGAACGATTTGATTGAAAGCAATGGTTCTAGAGGCAAAGTTGCTCGTTATGAGGAGATCTATTAAATGATATGCATATTGTGTTGATGTGGGAAAAATCGTGCAATGTACAATCGTTTACGCACTTGAAAAACGCAATTTCGCCCCCCAGTGGCCGATTTCTGTCAAAATTCGTACAGACCTTTAGGGCCATAAGTCGAACATGCCCACTGAGTTTCGTTCCAATCGACCTCCGTTAACCTTGTCTAATAGGTGCTCAATCTTCATTGGCCGATGGCAGCCATGTTTTTTGAGATACGCCAATGTCCTCATAGACTCTTATGGCACATTGGACAAAGACACTGCATACCAATTTTCAAGCCGATCGGACCAACGGTTGCGAGGTTATAGTCATTTTTACGTTTTTTCCATCTTATAGCGCCACCAAGTGGCAGAGCTGCGCAATTTTTTTTATTTGACCAAAGATTGAGCTTGTACACATGTGTACCGAGTTTGGTGAAGATATCTCATTCCGTTCAAGAGTTATGCTACAATTAACATTTGGCTAACGTTAGCATAGACGCTTTTTGGCATACTGTTTCGCGCAAAAATCGAAATTTCAACTTTTTTTTTTATAATTATTGATATTCAGTGTCCAAAGAACATTTCTGCACTGGTTTGGTTCCGATCGGGTGAAAAACCTAGGACTAGTTCGCAAAAGTAGGTTTCTGACAAAATTCAAAATGGCGGAAAATTTTTCCGGAGATAGCCATTTTGTTTTGATTGAGCCAAGGAATCCAAAGATATCAGACACTTGAGTCTACGACAAACGGTGTAGGAGTTATGAGGGCTTTTGCGTTTTTGATCGCTGTAGCGCCACCTATTGGCCGATTGGACCGGCTCTTTGCGCCTGAGTAGCGAGCATGACTACTATCTTTTGACCAAGTTTCAGCTCTCTAGGCCTTACGGTTTAGGCTGCACGATCAGTTTTAGGGAAGAATAATAATAATAAAAATAATAATAATAATAATAATAATAATCAAGATCCTAACAATTACAATAGGGTTTCAGCACTGTGTGCTTGAACCCCTAATAATAATAATAATTTAATAATAATGTTTTTGAGCAGCAAATCAGAATATTAGAATGATATCTGAAGGATCATGTGACACTGAAGACTGGAGTAATGATGCTGAAAATTCAGCTTTGAAATCACAGGAATAAATTACGTTTTAATAAAAATATTTCACAAAAAAATGTTTTGATGTATTTTGGATCAATTAAATGCAGGCTTGGTGAGCAGAAGAGACTTCTTTAAAAAACATTAAAAATCTTACTGTTCAAAAGCTTTTGACAGGTAGTGTATTAAAACACAATTTCTCAAAGTGCCTAAATGTCAAAATTAGTATTATATATTTGTTGAAAAAGTATACACTATTGAATTATTAGGCTGTGAGCATGTTACTCATATTATTTTTGTGTTGCTGTCTGCTCAAGCGCCCTCCCTCCCTGTACAATAAATCCATGTGAATATCTGTCTCTACTCAATTTTTTAATGTAACTTTACAATTGATTTTGATGTCCTATTTAGCACAGCATTCTGAATGATGGTAATAATGGGGTGCTACTGATAGCCCAACATTAAAAATCTTACTGATCAAAACCTTTTGACTGGTAGTGTATTAAAACACAATTTCTAAAGTGCCTAAATGTCAAAATTAGTACAATATATTTGTTGAAAAAGTCTAATACACTATTGAATTATTAGGCTGTGAGCATGTTACTCATATTATTTTTGTGTTGCTGTCTGCTCAAGCGCCCTCCCTCCCTGTACAATAAATCCATGTGAATATCTGTCTCTACTCAATTTTTTAATGTAACTTTACAATTGATTTTGATGTCCTATTTAGCACAGCATTCTGAATGATGGTAATAATGGGGTGCTACTGATAGCCCAACAGATACTAGCAGTTTAATACTCAACTACGTTAGTAAAACAAAATCTCAGGCTTGCACTCTCAGACATTTGCACTTAGTGCAAGTGTCTGAGAGTGCAAGCCTGAGAATGCACGTCTGAGAGTGCAAGCGCCAGCTGCAGCCAGACCCTTCTCCCTAAAAGAGGTGCTTTCAGAAGTCATAGATCCTATTCTGACTATTATGAATTTGTCGTTGTTATTAGGATATGTCCCCAAAACCTTAAAACTGGCTGTTATTAAGCCTTTCATCAAAAAAACACAACTTGACCCCAAATAACTAGTTTACGAGTATTAGAACAATGAATCGACTGATTAATCAGTAGACATTTTTTGATTATTCATCTTTTGCAATTAGTTAATATATTGAGTTATACATATTCTAACAAATAAATTAAGGTAATCACTTCAGCTTTTGAAAGTCATATTATTTACTTACAATTATACAATTAAATTATACAAATAAATATTTTGGCACACAAAATGAGATGGCAGAGAAACTCTTATTCACCATTTAATTAGCTATATGAGAAAGTAGCTAAATTACACGTCATTCTGCCTAAAATCTCTTTTTGTAAGTCATATGGATAAGAAACAAAATAAAGGTTAAGTGATAAGACGTTTTATTTTGGATAAACAATTTTATTCACAACAATCTCTCTTAAAATACCTTATAGGGTTATGATAATCAAAACAGTCCTGAGCTAGATCAAGCTTTGGTCTCTGCAAACCAAACTATCACTTTAATTAAACGTTTTTTCCCCCACTAATACAAATATTTTATCATTAGCTAGCTCCACACTGGAGAGCTGCGTTTTTTTTTTTTTTTTTTTACCAATTATCCAAATAATGTTTAGTCCTAGAAAGCTATTATTATCAGAACACGTGAGCACAACATAGCTGTTAGCAGATCAATGAATTAGAGGGCAGCGTTTCCAGAGTTGCTCATATACCACACCATGTTACAGCACAGTAGGGAATTTGCAAACAGAAACAATACTGTACTACATAGATGTTTCCTGTCGGCTCGATTTTTGAGTGGATTTTGCTGTTTCGATGAGCATGAACGGAGCCCTGCAGCCTTCTGAGTCGGTGTCGCAAGGATGAAGTTGCCGATCCTGACTCGCCATCTCCTCATTAGACGCGCCTTTAGAGATCAGTTTCCATTTTACGGATTATAATGAAAGAGTTTTTGTTGTTGATTTTATTTCGTTAAGCAGTAATTTAAAGCTTTCTATAGCTATATTTATCATATCTGTGAGGCATGTATTCGCTGAGTTTCGGTTCATTTGATTGCGCTGGGGCCTCCATGTCCTGCAAAGCGCGCTTCAGCTTCCACTCTCCACACAAACTATTGGATATAGCGCACATTTATCTAGGTTTAACGTTTGAACTGTTTTATATCTATCGATTTTTATTTTAGGCAAGTCGAGATGATTTGAGAAGGCTAAATTGATCAAACATAGGGTATGATCAGCTCACTGTTTGCCGCTGGCCGCTTGGTCGTTACTTTAAAAAACAAAAACTTATATTTAACGAACAAAAAATGCTCCAAACGTTTTTTCTAAATTAACTTATTAAAAAAACAACAACAAAACACGGGTCGGGCTAGGGCCTGAGCGTCTCGGGCCAGGGCCGGGCTAGGGCCTAAATTTGAGGCCTGTGAAGGGCTTTAATGAACGGTAAATAAGTGGAGCGCAGAGCGGGATAATACGCAAAGCATCACACCTTTGAAAGTGAAGCCTGAGTGGTGAACTAATTTTCGGCAGCCGGAATTTCGGTGCATCTCTAATTATTGGCGACATCAGAAATGGATATTATATAATAGATGCTTTTTTGAACATTTTAGCAATTTAAAAATACTAAAAAGGGATTTTTTTACACGGCACCCCGGTTGAGAAACACTGCATTAGGTAATATGAGATCAAACGACTACTCGAAAACAACAATATTTGTCGACAATTTTTTATTGTTGACGTTGTCGATAATGTCGACTAATAATTTCAGCCCTACTGTTATGCTGATGATACTCAGCTCTATATTTCTTCGGGGCCCGGCAAAACATACCATACAACATACAATTTGAAAAACTAACGGAATGCATAGTCGATATAAAAACTGGATGATGAGTAATTTCTTACTGCTAAATTCTGAAAAAAACTGAGATGTTAATTATCGGACCTAAAACCTCCTCATGTAATAACCTACAACACTGTCTAACACTTGATGGCTGCTCTTTCAATTCTTCATCATCAGTTAGGAACCTAGGTGTGCTATTTGATAGCAATCTTTCCTTTGAAAGCCACATTTCTAGCATTTGTAAATCTGCATTTTTCCATCTCAAAAATATATCTAAAGTACGACCTATGCTCACAATGTCAAATCCAGAAACGTTAATTCTTGCGTTCATGACCTCAAGGTTAGATTATTGTAATGCTTTATTGAGTGGTTGTTCTGCACGCTTAATAAACAAACTCCAGCTGGTACAAAATGCAGCAGCTAGAGTTCTTACTAGAACCAGGAAGTATGACCATATTAGCCCCGTTCTGTCAACACTGCACTGGCTCCCTATTAAACATGTATAGGTTTTAAAATCTTGCTTATTACTTATAAAGCCCTGAATGGTTTAGCAGCTCAGTATTTGAACGAGCTCTTATTGTATTACAGTGCTCCACGCCCGCTGCGTTCTCAAAACTATGGCAATTTGATAATACCTAGAATATCAAAATCAACTGCAGGCGGCAGATCCTTTTCCTATTTAGCGCCCAAACTCTGGAATAACCTACC
>NW_015551087.1:0-192 GCF_001515605.1 Sinocyclocheilus anshuiensis | reverse complement strand
GAACACTTCTCATAACACCCGATGTACTTGCTACATCGTTAGAAGAATGGCATCTACGCTAATATTAGTCTCTTTCCTTCTCATTCCGAGGTCACCGTAGCCAACATATCCAGTCTGTATCCAGATCAGATGGTCACTGCAGTCAATCGGAGCCAGTACGTATCCAGCCCAGATGGTGGATCAGCACCTAGA
>NW_015551086.1:2439-3076 GCF_001515605.1 Sinocyclocheilus anshuiensis | reverse complement strand
TTGCAAAATGTTATTACAATATAAAATAATGGTGTCTATTTTAATGTCCTTTAAAATATAATTTATTCAGCTGCATGGACAGGACCGTTCAAGATACTACATACAGAAGTACATTCAACAATGTACGCTTATGTGTTTATTCTTGGTGGCTTTTTTTTTTAAATACACACTGCCATTCAAAAATTTGGGATCAGTAAGATTTTAAATGTTTTTAAAGACATTTATTCTGCTCATCAAGGATGCATTTATTTGATCAAAAATATAGAAAAAAACAGTGATATTGTGAAATATTATTACAATTCAAAATAAGAGTTTTATTTTTTCTATACTGTAAAATATCATTTATTCATGTGATGCAAAGCTGACTTTTCATAATCCATTACTCCAGTCTTCAGTGTCACGTTATCCTTCAGAAATCATTCTGATTTATTAACAATATGCTGATTTATTTTTTGGAACCTGTGATACTTTTTTTCTTTGATTCTAATGAATAAAAAGTTTAAAAGAACAGCATTTATTCAAAATAGAAATATTTTCTCACAATATAAATCTTTGCTATCACTTCTTAACAATTTAACACACCCTTGCTGAATAAAAGTTTTAATTTCTTTAAAAAAAAAAAAAAAAAAAATAAAAA
>NW_015551086.1:1946-2367 GCF_001515605.1 Sinocyclocheilus anshuiensis | reverse complement strand
GAAGACTAGAGTAATGATGCTGAAAATACAGCTTTGATCACAGAAATAAATTACAGTTTACAATATATTCAAATAGAAAAACTTTATTTTACATCATAGTAATATTTCACAATATTACATTTTTCCTGTATTTTTGATCAAATAAATGCAGCCTTGATGAGCAGAAGATACTCCTCTAAAAACATTTTTTAAAAATCGCTCTGATCCCAAACTTTTGACCGGTAGTGTATATTAGTCCAAAGCTGGCTAGTTCTCATGCTGTGTTCATTACATGTTAGATAATAACATCAAATATACTGACTCTCTTCCTAAAGAATATGCACTGTGCTGAGTCTGAGCGAGGTGTTTGGGGTGAGAGAGTGTGAGTGTGTGTGTGTGTGTGTGTGTGTGTGTGTGTGTGTGTGTGTGAGAGAGTGTGTGT
>NW_015551086.1:599-1587 GCF_001515605.1 Sinocyclocheilus anshuiensis | reverse complement strand
TGTGTGTGTGAGTGTGTGTGTGTGTGTGTGTGTGTGTGTGTGTGTGTGTGTGCAACCCTCTACAATGCGAGTAAATCTTCAATCTGGGTGACTAAATGATGTCTAATATTAGCCATTGGCTAATAAATTCTCAGATTTTACTCGCCAGTGTGTGAGTTGGAGGCTAAGTATAAGTTAAGCACAGATATATTTTCACTCAAAGAACACTGACTGAGCGCTTCAGAGTTCTCTCTCAGTCAAGCGAGTGTGTGTGTGTGTGTGTGTGCAACCCTCTACAATGCGAGTAAATCTTCACTCTGGGTGACTAAATGATGTCTAATATTAGCCATTGGCTAATAAATTCTCAGATTTTACTCGCCAGTGTGTGAGTTGGAGGCTAAGTATAAGTTAAGCACAGATATATTTTCACTCACAGAACACTCTGACTGAGCGCTTCTGAGTTCTCTCTCAGTCAAGCGATCTGTGATATTTTTCAGTTCATCTCTATGGATGCGCAGCGCACCAGTATTTCACGTACCGTAAACTTTAGTGTGAAGGCGCACAACTCGCCGTCACTTTGCTTTTTTCTCACACGCAAAGTGAGAGACAGAGCGAGAGAGTCTTACATACCATGAAGAATTGACGCGCTATATGTAAACGATATTCTTTGTTGTATTTTCAAAATAACGGAGTTCCTTTGGAGTTCTTCAGCTTTTAAGAACTGCCGGTTTCTCCGGTAGTGGGGCGGAACTAATGCGCAAACGACAATATCGTTGGCTGGCGCTCACCTATTATCGTCCCTGATTTGAATCCGGCAAATCAATTCTAGCGAATGCACACAACCTGATTAATATTCAAGAATCCAGCAGCTCGTTAATCATTAAAGGTCCCCTGAAATGCTTAGAAACACGCAGCGTTACTCTATGTGTTGATGTCATTTTAACTGAAACAGGAAGACAGGGCGGGACATATCAAGCAGCCCTGCCCCTTTTTAAAATAGCCAATAGCG
>NW_015551086.1:0-230 GCF_001515605.1 Sinocyclocheilus anshuiensis | reverse complement strand
CCCTGACACCTATATAGTGCACGACGTGCCATTCACTGTACAGAAAATACTAATTCGGTGGACAAGTGACCGATTTCAGCCGCGGCTTCAGCGTCTATGTTATAGTGTAGGGGGCGGGGCTTCGGATTCTAGAGAGCATTTGATTGGACAAAGCTTGATGAGAAGCTGAAGTACGATGTGACGTCAATAAAATCGTTGAGCCGTTTTGGCGGAAGTGACGAACTGCAAGC
>NW_015551085.1:191861-192607 GCF_001515605.1 Sinocyclocheilus anshuiensis | reverse complement strand
AATACATCCACAACATGCTGCTGTAAGCATGTAAGAAATACTGCACAAATAACACATATGAATAACCCCCAGATAGCATACATGAATCACCCCGTAGCAGATCCATACAGGTGGAGCTGGGGAAGGTGGAGGGTTTCTGAAGTGCGTTGCCAACTGCTACAGCAAAGAAAAGCCAGGCATTTGAATATTGAGCAGCGAGATCATTGGCTACCGATACAGGAGAGAACCAATCAGCTGCCATGTGACAATGATGTCACCAGGTCAGATTGCGTTAGACCTATTGGACTGCGCCATCTAGAGTTTCATGCCAGAACTCTATATTTCTGTCATGACAACTCTCGGAGGGATTAGCATGGTAATGTACATGCCAATGTTAATGTATTTAGTCTTGGCGGAATAGATCTGCTACGCTGTTGCTGCTGCTGCTGAAATACATCCACAACATGCTGCTGTGAGCATGTAAGAAATACTGCTGCTGCAAATTTAACATACATGAAATAACCCCCCACAAAGGAGACACGTCACATAAAACAATACAAGCCAATATATGCATGCCGCTGAATACAAGGATAAACTGCTGCATCAGTGGACATGCATGTATCCACACACATGAAGATGAACAGACAAGGAAAAACAAGACATCCCCCACAAAGCAGATCTATCGCCAATACATTTGTACTGCTGCTGCTCCGAAGAGCCATGTGAACCGCATGTATTACTATCTATGTGTGCCTGGGCTACCACGC
>NW_015551085.1:188333-190392 GCF_001515605.1 Sinocyclocheilus anshuiensis | reverse complement strand
AGACTTGCTACTGCCAATACATCCACAACATGCTGCTGTTAAGAAATAAGAAATACTGCTGCTGCAAATTTAACATACATGAAATAACCCCCCACAAAGGAGACACGTAACAATACAAAATACAAGCCAATATATGCATGCCGCTGAATACAAGGATAAACTGCTGCATCAGTGGACATGCATGTATCCACACACATGAAGATGAACAGACGAGGAAATACAAGGCTCCCCCCACAACCTAGGACTATGTGAGCCTTGGCTACCACGCCGACCGGCTTAACAATAGTGGCCTAGGACTATGTGAGCCTTGGCTACCACGCCGACCGGCTTAACAATAGTGGCCTAAGACTATGTGAGCCTTGGCTACCACGCCAACTGGCTTAACTCTAATTAGATGCGCACTATGTGTAATGTTAATTAACAAAATAGATATATGTTGCAATCCGATAGATAAGACCCCAGCATCCACCTAAGCAAATATCATAATTTAGTCTAAATAATTCACTAAATTTGTGTGTTTGTTATTTTGTTTTACAAGGTTAGAAATGTTTTGTTTTAAGTCGAGCCTGATGCCTTGCAGTGATGCATACTGTTTATTAGGTAATTCAGCACTTAATATTTTACTTTAGTATCGGATCGGTACTCTGTATCGGCCAATACTGAATCTCTGGTAACGGAAACAAAAAAGGCGGATCGGAGCATCCCTAAATTAGACGCGCACTATGTGTAATGTTAATTAACAATATGTTGCAATCCGATAGATAAGACCCCAGCATCCACCTGAGCAAATATCATAATTTAGTCATTTAATATCTGCTGTTACTTTCTACACTTCATCAGTCCCAGCGGCAGCGTAACAGCTCGTTAATTCGTGTTTGTGCATTGATGAGTGCATTTGACGGACAAAGTTAGCCGATGCATGCCGTTTTACTCTCTCGTGTAGACAAAGTTATCAGGGTTACAGTGCACAAACTCCTGGATGGACTGACTTGAATGAACAAATAAAGCAGAAAATAAACGTTCTTTCTTCGTTTTCTGAATTACACAACACACGATAGCACAAGTCACACGAGCACATTTCTCCGAACTACACTACCCATAATGCATTTCACTCGGAACTGCAACAACCATAGCGATAACTCTTAATTTCCTTCTCCCGCATCACAATCGTTGATATGACTGTGATAAGCGCATGCTTCTGACTCTGCGTACAACTGAAATCAACCACGCACTCAATGGGCGCTTTTTATTTCACTTCTTTTGGACTGAAGCACTTCAACACCCGCTGAGTGCCATTAAACAGCTTGAAATATCAAAGACAATTTTTAATATAACTCCAACTGGATTTGTCTGAAAGAAGAAAGTCATATACACTTAGGATGACTTGAGGGTGAGTAATTTATGGACTAATTTTTATTTTTGGGTGAACTAACCCATTAATTCCCTTCTCCCGCAACACTATCGTTGATATAACTGTGATAAGCACGTGCTTCTGACGCTGCGTGCAACTGAAATCAACCACGCACTCATCACAATGAAAACATCGACCTTAGAAATAACGAACGTGAACACTGGGATAATCGCTGATGTATATGGAGAACGTCTCAGGTTACTTATGTAACCATGGTCCTACACAAGAATGCTTATTTAATTTAACCTGTTTTCATGTTCATTACTATTAGTATGTCCTTAGAGCGATTACAAGCTCTAAACTGCCTTTTGCTCCAGCTGTATAAGCGCATGCTAAATGCTGCTGCTAATATGCTTAATATGTCGCTGCTGCATACAATGCAAACTGCTAACATGACACTTATTTTAAAATTGTTTACGGTTGCTCATTTTGTATTCAATTAGGCAGACCACACAAATATACACATCGATATGGATTAAAAGAGCATTCACTTATCTTAGATGTTGGTTTAGGCTGCTCTGAAGTGCGCTGCCAACTGCTACAGCAAACAAAAGCCAGGTATTTGAATATTGAGCAGCGAGCTCATTGGCTACCAATACAGGAGAGAACCAATCAGCTGTGCCATGTGATAATGATGTCATTAGGTCA
>NW_015551085.1:187561-187944 GCF_001515605.1 Sinocyclocheilus anshuiensis | reverse complement strand
AACTGCTACAGCAAACAAAAGCCAGGTATTTGAATATTGAGTAGTAAGCTCATTGGCTACTGATACAGGAGAGAACCAATCAGCTGCCATGTGACAATGATGTCGCCAGGTCAGATTGAGCTAGACCTATCGGACTGCGCTATCTAGAGTTTCATGCCAGAACTCTGTATTTCTAAAGGTGCTGTTGACATGAAATTTTCACCAGATATCGGTAACAATCCAAGTAATCCATACATACAAAGAAAAATAAGTTCAGAAATTAAGTTCTGTGTAATAAAGTGGAATGACCCAGAGAAAAAGTATTGAACACATAAAGAAAGGGAGGTGCAAAAAGGCATGGAAAGCCAAGACACCAGCTGAAATCTATCAGTAATTATAAAGCA
>NW_015551085.1:186715-187507 GCF_001515605.1 Sinocyclocheilus anshuiensis | reverse complement strand
ACCAACGTGTCACACAAGAAACATTTCATGATGGGTAAAAGCAAAGAGCTCTCTCAAGACCTTCACAACTTTATTGTTGCAAAGCATACTGATGGCATTGGTTACAGAAGGATTTCTATACTTCTGAACGTTCCAGTGAGCACTGTTGGGGCCATAATTCGGAAGTGGAAAGAACATAATTTCACCATAAACCGGTCACGACCAGGTGCCCTTCTCAAGATTTCTGACAGAGGAGTAAAAATAATTATCAGAAGAGTTGTCTAAGAGCCAAGGATCACTTGTGGAGAGCTTCAGAAAGACCTGGAATTAGCAGGTACAATTGTTTCAAAGAAAACAATAAGTAATGCACTCAACCGCCGTGGCCTGTATACACGCTCACTACGCAAAAGACTCCATTGCTGAAGAAAAAGCATGTTGAAGCTCGTTTAAAGTTTGCTGTACCACATTTAGACAAGCCTGTGAAATACTGGGAGAATATAGTCTGGTCAGATGAGACAAAAATTGTACTCTTTGAATGCCATATACACACCATGTTTGGAGGTCAAATGGCACTGCACATCACCCCAAAACATCATGGTGTAGCACTGGTAAAATTCATATAATTGAAGGAAGGATGAATGGAAAAATGTACAGGTACAGTACAAAATCTGCTGCCATCTACCAGGATGATGAAGATGAAATGAGGGACATTCCAGCGAGACAATGACCCCAAACACGCAGCCAAGGAAACTCTCATTTAGTTTCAGAGAAAGAAAGTAAAGCTGCTAGAATGGCCCAGCCAATCACCTGACT
>NW_015551085.1:180816-186679 GCF_001515605.1 Sinocyclocheilus anshuiensis | reverse complement strand
TCAATACTTTTTCCCTGGGTCATTCCATTTTATTACACAGAACTTAATTTCTGAACTTATTTGCATTGTTTTCTTTGTATGTATGGATTACTTGCGTTGTTACCGACATCTAGTGAAAATTTAATGTCAACAGCACCTTTAGAAATATATTTACTGAGAATAATGGTGGTGTTCAATACTTTTTTACCCACTGTATATATATATGCATATATTTTCGGCGCTTAATCGCAATTAATCGCATTGTTATGCACAAAATTCAATAACGAATTCAAAAGTAGTGTATTGTGTACTCTTTTTATTTAAAAGTACTGCTATATGAACAAAAGTGCAATAACATTTGGTTTGCAGCAATCTTAGCCGTGCCTGAGTGCGTCTGACCCCCAAAGCCTGGTTCATTTGACTAGTGTGATTGCTCCGTGCCGCGATTAGTTTAGCCGGCCCTGGCTCGGTTGGAAGAGGTGGGCCAGAGCGCGGTTCAGTTGGGCTCAGGCTTGGGCTCGGGTGCGGCACGCATGTAGCGTCGGAGCGCTGAACTTCTGATACGTGCAGCATGATTGCGTGATATTACTTAGTGATGGGCAACGATACAATTTTTTTAATCGCGATTAATCGCATGATTTTCTGTGATTAATCGAATTGTTATGCACAAAATTCAATAATGAATTCAAAAGTAGTGTATTGTGCACTTTTTTATTTAAAAGTACTGCTATATGAACAAAAGTGCAATAACATTTGGTTTGCAAATACTTTAAACAAATAAGGTGCTTTTTTTATACAGAAGTATTCCTTTTACATAGTAGCAGTTAAAAGCACAATATGTAAGATTTCTTCGCTGAGCGCGGAACTTCTGATATTTGCAGCATGATTGCGTGAACATTTCTGAGTGGCAAAAGTGATAGATCTGTAAAGCAATATATTGTGAGAGGGCCATGTGTTACTGCGTCCCAAACGACTCAAAATAATAATCCACAAAGTTAACAAAACGATGCACTCCATGTTGCTGAGCAAGAGCGCTTATTCTCTGCTTCAAGTGCTATCGGAAACTTGCTATTTCCCACTTATAAAGTTGTGAGTGCTTCATGTGAGCGCTGCTGCCCACCCCAAATGCTCTCATTGGTTGAGACGCGTGATGACGCATCCCAAGTCAGTACTGATCAACATCCCATCGACCACAGTATAAAAGGGAGAACACGTCATCCGCTTCTTCGTCTGAAGCTTGCATCCGAAGCATGGCAAGGGAACTAGAGGACGCCGTGTCTCGTTCCCTTCTCAGGGAACCATGGTTACATACGTAACCTTAAACGTTCCCTTCTGAGTGAACTTCGAACTGTGTCCTCTCCGAGCCTAGGGCAGAGCTCAAAGGCTTGGAATCAGAAAAAAAGAGATTCCTTTGAGGGGATACGACCAGGTGTCTAAAAACCAGACCCTGGCCTGTGACCCAGGAGGCTACTGCCGGCTCTGAATGAGCTTGCTCAAAAAACTGACTTGACAGATCTTTAGTAGCAACACCCTGCTCAGAAATGTATCAACAGGGATACATAGGTTGAGTGGAGCCCAAGTTGAAAACCGGGGCCTAACTAACTCAGAGAAAGGAACAAGGCTGGCAGCGTGTAACCCTTACCATACAGGATTTTAGAAAGTGCGCAGAATGCCTAGCGTGCACACTTACCACAATGTGGATTTTAGAAAGTGCACAGAAGCTCAGCATGTGCACTTACCTTAGCATGGATTTAGAAACACCGTTACTAAGGGGTAACCAAAACTATCACTTTAGACAGGCCTGGGAACCCTACATGACTGAGGCACGCTCAGGGAGTGGCAATTAATTCAGCGGGAGGCCGCGTGCTCAGAGTGCATGTGGATTGAAAGGCGTATCTCATAGAAAAACCCTCCATGTAAGGGGAGTATCTCCAACTCAACCATAGCAGTCATAGAATAGACTCTGGAGCATCCACTCATGCATAGCTAGAAAGGGCGTAGCACCCAGCTCTCAGACCGAGAGAGGGACACCAGTGCCCGACTGGGAAGCAGCGTGCTCGTAAATCAACAAAGAGAGCAGCCTAACAGGGAGGCCGAGGGAGGCCTAACAACCTGAGGCTGCTGCTCAATGGAGCTCCAAGGAGTGGAGGACCCGATGAGAGGAGACCTCAGATGCTCAACTGGGAGCGGCATGCTCAAAGGTAAACCTCTGGGGTGAGGGGAGCACTGCTAGGCTCGACCAAATAGGGACCAACAAAGAGAGCAGCTTAACAGGGAGGCAGAGAGAGGCCTAACAACCTGAGGCTGCTGCTCAATGGAGCTCCAAAAATGTATGACCTGCTTTTCCATGAGAGGAGGCCTCAGACGCTCAAATGGTAGTGGCATGCTCAAAGTTAACCCTACGAGGTGAGGGGAGCACTGCTAGGCTCAACCAAATAGGGGCAACTAATCAGGGAGGCAGCAAGCGGCCAAACTACCTGATGTCCCTGTCACAGAGCTTAAAGAGTGGAGGGCTCGACCCTTAGCTAAGGGAGAGGAACCCAGCTCAACCGAAGCGATCAATAGCCCAGGGGCACAGTACCTAGCTCTCAGGTAGAGAGAAGGACTCACATAATCTGTCCAGGACCGGTGAGCTCATAAAAGACCCTCCCGCAGTGAGGGGAGCATGGCCATGTCTGGGGAGCAGATTGACTGCAACTGGTAGATCAGAAATGGGATCCAGCTTAAAAGGGGATCGCACATTTCAACAGGGAACAACAGGGTCCCAGCATAGAGGCAACTGACCAAGGAGGCGACAGGACGGGCCTAACAACTCAGTATTGTTGAATATTGATTATTGCTTTCGTCTCAACAAGATTAGACTACTGTAACTCCCTTTATATGGGCATTAATCAGTCCTCTCTGGCCCGTCTTCAGATGGTACAGAATGCCGCTGCCAGGTTACAGGTGTTCGAAAACGAGAACATATTACTCCAGTTTTAATTTCTTTGCACTGGCTCCCAGTCCGTATTAGAATTGATTTTAAAGTGCTGCTACTGGTTTTTAAATGTTTGAATGGTCTAGCACCTGGATATTTGTCTGATTTACTCTCCATTTACAATCCAGCTAGGTCTCTGAGGTCATCCAGTCAGAGACAACTAAATGTTCAGAGGGCTAGGTTGAAACTAAGAGGTGATCGTGCTCTTTCCATTGCTGCACCGAAACTCTGGAACAGTTTACCTGTGTACATTAGAACTGCTACTACGGTACATGATTTCAAGGGAAAGCTCAAAACATATTTATTTTCTTTAGCATTTAGTTTTTGTGTATTTAGGGATTTTAAGTGTGTATAATCTGTATGTTGTAATTGTTTTTATTGAAGGCTTTGATATTTTGTTCAGCACCTTCGTCAACAGTTGTTGTTTTTAATGGTGCTATATAAATAAAGTTGACATTGACATTGACATTAGAAAGTACCAACTCTACCATAGCCATGGGATTTGCCACTAGGACGCCTCGATAGAGAGCATGGGTACTGTTTAACCAGACCCGAAGAGAACCTGAGAAACAACGGGGCCCATTAACCCATTCATGCATGAAGAGCTACTGCTCCTCAGAGCCGAAGCACTCAGGAAGGGTTTCCGCAGAAACACATCTCACTCATACCTCAGGGAACACAGTGCACTCAAGCCCACTCCACAGAGGGGCGATTCACCGGTTCGACCATAAGGGCAGTGTGACAGAGAGGTCCCGCAGGCCTGATCGTCTATCGAATTGCAGAGTGGAACTAAGGAGTGTTAGGCCACTCAATGCCTCAGCGAGAGGAGCTCTAGCTCAGAGAATGTGCATGATGGTTGAGAGGATGACTCAAATCTCATGAGACCCCTCGGGGCGAGATATGCGTAGAGCGTCCTGGCCGGGGCAGCTTCTCAAAGCAATCACCCAGCCAAGACATCAGCGAACACATCACGAAGCATTATACTCCGAAAAATGCTCAACCCGAATGGAGGACCCACGGGTCCTGAGGTTGCAGCGTTATACTGCGCACCTGATCGGCTAAAAAGGCTCTCGCAGAGGCCCAGCGACTTAGCTGCGTGGTCCAGTAAGCATGAAGCCGAAGATGCAGGGCTAACATTCAGCCTGGATCCAGTATCGACGGGTGAGCTACTATCACCACGATCGTTCAACAGTGAGAGGTTCTGACTTTAGAAGGGGAGGTGCTTACAGAGGTCCTAACCCTAAAACAAAGTCAGAAAAACAGAAACAGGTTCAAGTAGCGCTGTGGAGAAACTAGTTAGTGAATTTCTCATAAACTAGCAATAGATGGATGAAATGGATCATACTCACCAACCACGGCTCCCGCGCATGAGCTCCTGCGCATGACTCAAGCTCACGGGTATCATCTGAAGGCGAAGCTCGAAGAGCCCTTGGGTCCGGACTATATCAGTAGGTAGTTCTATGGGACATAGAAACTAACCAAAACATCATAGGTCCAGCATGAGAGACTGTAATGTGAGCGCAGGAGGCTCCAACCTAAGCTCGGTCAGGTGGAGGGGATGGTGGCTTCAGGGGAATTAAGGGGAGGAAGATGAGAGCAGATGTAAAAACTCTCGGATGGAGGTGAGACGATGCTCAGGTTTACCCTGGTCCGGACGAGAGCGCTGAGAATGCCTCATCTGGATCACCTCCCTCAAATCTTGCCTGTTACCCTTTGACTCACGCCTCCTTTGACCCACTCACGGGTATCATCTGAAGGCGAAGCCCGAAGAGCACTTGGGTCCGGACCATCAGTAGGTAGTTCTATGGGACATAGAAACTAACCAAAACATCATAGGTCCAGCATGAGAGACTGCAATGTGAGTGCAGGAGGCTCCTACCTAACCTCGGTCAGGTGGAGGGGATGGTGGCTTCAGGGGAATTAAGGGGAGGAAGATGAGAGCAGATGTAAAAACTCTCGGATGGAGGTGAGACGATGCTCAGGTTTACCCTGGTCCGGACGAGAGCGCTGAGAATGCCTCATCTGGATCACCTCCCTCAAATCTTGCCTGTTACCCTTTGACTCACGCCTCCTTTGACCCCTACCCGAAGGCGGGGGAGGAGCGCGAGTCGCGACACTAGTCTTCTCTCGCCCATGTTGGGCCAGGTAGGTTTGGACAGCTTTTTTCCCTTAATAAATGAAATCATCATTTAAAGACGGCATTTTGTATTTACTTGCAGTGTCTTTGTGTAATATTAAAACTTGCTTGACTCAAAACTTTCTCGTTAATCTAAAAACAGCTTATATTGAAGCCAATCTGCCAAAACACCAGGTTTTGCAATGTGCCACTTTATGATGGAATAGTGTGGATAAGCAACGCATCCGCAGAAGATCATCAACGCCTGCTTCTACATTGCTGCTTATATAACCCCACCCACCAATTCGACATCGCTGCCTGTTTAGCTCCAACCACCGGTTCTACATCACTGCCTGTTTAGCCCCGCCCACCGATTCGACATCGCTGTCTGTGTAGCTCCGCCCACCAATTCTACATCACAGCCTGTTTAGCCACGCCCACCGATTCTACATCGCTGCCTGTTTAGCTCCACCCACCGATTCTACATCGCTACCTGTTTAGCCCCACCCACCGATTCTACATCACTGCCTGTTTAGCCCCACCCATCGATTCTACATGATCACCTGTTTAGCCCCGCCCAATGATTCTACAGCACTGCCTGTCTAGCCCCTCCCACCGATTCTACAGCACTGCCTGTTTAGCCCACCGATTCGCGCATGTAGTGTTTACGAGAGAGGCGAACGCAGGTCTACGCAGAAACCAAATGATAAAGATACTCTGAAGACAAGATGCTGTTCAGTGCCAAGCTGTGGAAAAACAGTGTTTGCATTGCCTTCCTTCTGATCCCAATA
>NW_015551085.1:159734-180680 GCF_001515605.1 Sinocyclocheilus anshuiensis | reverse complement strand
CCACCCACCGATTCTACATCACTGCCTGTTTAGCCCCACCCACCGATTCGACATCACTCCCTGTTTAGCTCCGCCCACCGATTCTACATCGCTACCTGTTTAGCCCCACCCACAGGTAGTGTAAATAACGAGAGAGGCTAACGCAGGTCTACGCAGAAACCAAACAATACACTTTATTTTTAATGTGCTAGACTGCGTCAGTAAGAAGGATTCATTTACAAACAAAGCACAATTCGACGTGGGATTTTCAGAAAGACTGAAACTAAAAGATGATGCTGTGCAAGTGTATTAGATCCGAATGAGTAACTGTGATCACTACTGCTTTGTCTGTTATTACAGATCATTTGATATGTACTGAGTATTTATGCATTTTTAACCTAAAACAGCAGCGTCCATCTATGAGGAATGTAGGCTGTCAAACATACACAACTGTTAGCCAATCATGGCAGTGGGCGTTTACTTCAGAGTCTACAATCCTCCACGCCCATTCAAACAGAGCGTTCTGATGAGGGGGGTTAAAAACAGGACAGAAAATAACCTGTAACTTCTAAATTATGTTTTTGGATGTAAAACTCTTGATAAAGTGGACCTCAGAGAACAGTACAACATAAAAAAAACAAAGGCAGTTCATGACTCCTTTAAAAGTTTATTGTTTTTTTAATCAACGTGGTTTTATTAATTAGCATGGTTGAGCTCTGTTGATAGTATAAATGCTAATGCTATTGCATGTGCTTTTAAAACAGGCATCACATAAATTCAAATTTACATTGTCTTAAAAAAACGCAATAGCCGAATTTAAAGCCATGACTGTCCAAAGCAAGTCCAGCCTGTTTCAGCAGCAGTGTATCTAGCTGTCATCTTTGTGTTTTTAATTGCAAAGCCCTTCAGAGGCAAACCCGAGTGCCAAAACCCAGGTAACCCTTCAGTGACGTCTTCAGTGTTTATCACCGCATGCACAACAATGAGCTCTGCAGATGTGAGCGAGCCATTAGCTGAACTGTCTGAGACGCAATGGGAAATGTGTCATAATGCTAGTTAAATGGGCAGACCAATCCACGCTTCATTTGCAAACATTTCGCATTTTCTTCCATAAAGCCTCGTGCTTTTGAAATGAAACTGAAGTGCTCTCAATTACAATCTGAAAAGGCAACCTTTCTCTGAATCGACACATTAGGTTCCCTAAAACGTGTGTCGTACGGAGCCCGCTCTAATAGCCATTAACAGAACTGATGCATTTTTCATATGATAATAATAATAATAATAATACGCCTGTTGCTTGTTACACAGAATTAAGCATCACCTTCATCTGGACGTCCCTTTGAAATGCTATTAATCGAGAATTTCTCATTGTGGCCACTTCAAAGGATAAACGCCGTCCTCAGCACTAACTATTTTATTCATCCGTAAAACAATAGCGTTTTCAGCAAGGCTTCAGCAAAGTGCTCTTTACCGGGTCAGACCACATTGTATGTAGACAAAATGATGGAAAAACCGGCAAGCGTACTCCACGCTACTGCAATTAGCCGCTGAGGAATTAATACAACTTAAATGAGTCCCATTTAGGTTGAGCATTAGCAGGCCATGTTCTAGTCAAAACACAAATACTGTAACACAAAAAGAGAGAAATAATGGCAAAACCCATTTGTGTGTTTTACCAGGAATACTTTAAAGATAAAAACTAAAGATATTTAGTTTTTATTTAGACAGTGGAAGGATGCAGTTTTTGTAGTGAATATTGAATTGGTCATTCTATCAGTGTTTCTTTGTGCTTGTTTCATTCTTCAGCAGTGAGAAAAATATTATTTTGGTGCAGATTTTCAAATGTTGGATGTGCTCTACCAAATAAAAAAAAAATAAGACTAAATTAAACAAACAAACTAAAAAAATAAATAAATAAAATGAAATTATTTTGGTGCAGATCTTAAATGTTGGATGTGCTCTACCAAATAAAATAATAATAATACTAAATTAAACAAATGAACTAAAAAAAATAAATAAATAAAATGAAATTATTTTGGTGCAGATCTCAAATGTTGGATGTGCTCTACCAAATAATAATAATAAAAAAAATACTAAATTTAACAAACAAACAAATCAAATATTATTTTGGTGCAGATTTCAAATGTAGGTTATACGCAATAAATAAATAAATGAACTTATGTTCATTTACTTATGTTGTTTCAATCTTGTGTGGTTTTCTTTGTTCTGCAAAACACAAAAAATGTATACAATTTTTGTTTGTTTGTTTGTTTTTTGTCCATATGATGAAAGTCAAAGAGGTCCAATGTTCTTTAAAAATGTCTTCTATACAACACAAAATATATGTTCTTATACTACATCATGTGACAACTTGCCCCAATCTGATATTTATGTCAAATACTCATTCCACAGTTCAAATCTGCCTTCATCATATGGTGACTCGTCAGTGTGACTTTATTGCATTTATTCAACAACTACAGCAAAATACATTGGAATTTTATTTAGATGAACAAATTCACAAAACTTTATTCTAACTGCTAGAATACAAGCATGACTTAAAAGCTGCTAGTTACTATACTTAGATATTGTGACAACTAGCCCCAGTTTACTCGCAATGCGTCCGTTAAACTTCCATAATGGCATTCTCTTAGAAATCTGCAAACCTCACGTATTTCCCTAAATTACCAGCTTATATCCATGACTTTATTTCTCATTGAACACTATGAGGAACATGTAAAGTGGTTCGAGAGTCTGCTGATAATGAAATAATAAGGAAAAATCTATGTTTTTCCTCTTATTCCTCCTGTTAGAGTAAAGCAGCTCTGCAGCAGCACCATGTGTTCATTATATGATGTTCTTCACACATTAAGACCACGGTTTATCAGCAACTGATGATAGATAACCTGCTGCACAACAATGAAACACAAATGGAAACAGATAGAAATGCTGCCTTAGCAACTAGCTGAAATAAAGACAGAATCACCATCATTTAATACACATAGTTAACTTATCTGAAAATTAAACATCTCACAAACATTTAATCAAAGTATTATTTGCTGTACGTTTGTGCCATGACAGATCAGGACGTAAAAACAACACTGATTTTACGGCATTATTTCAATTTCATTAACTGTATTATTTTCCAATAATATTTTATTGCGACTTTGATTATCCTTCATTTTAGACCATTTTAAATTAAACTTGTTTCCTTTTTTATATTTGTATTTTAAAATGTATGTTTATATGTCTCTTTTTCTTATAATACATTATCAGCCATAAATTTGGGCCAGTGTCATTGATATTTACATTTACATTTTAGTCATTTTGCAGACGCTTTTATCCAAAGATCAATAAAAGTTCCTTCATTTCATGTAATGTTATTTAAATCAGAATTTACATTTACATTTAGTCATTTAGCAGACGCTTTTATCCAAAGCCACTTACAAATGGGGAATACATAAAGCGATTCTTCTTAAAGAGGCTAACAGACAAAGGAAGTGCTTGTAATACCAAGTTTTAGGCATTGTTCAAATAAGTACAAACTAGAAAAGGGAAGGAATAAATAAAGAGAAAGATTAAGTTTTTTTAAAGTAGTCCAGCCTAGAAATGACAAGGGCCTGGACAAGAAGTTGTGAAAGAGTTGTGAAAGGTTGTGTTAGAAAGGACCTGATCTTTCTGATGTTGTGCAATGCAAACCTGCAAGATCGGGCAGTCTTTGCAATGTGGTCTTTGAAGGTCAGCTGGTTATCGAAGATTACACCAAGATTTCTAACCGAAGTCTATGGGGTAATTGTAGAAGAACCTAGCTGGATGGTGAAATCATGCTGTAGATATAGTATAATAATTTCTGTTAATATTCTAAATTAGATTTTATTTTTATATTTTTGGTTTTCACTAAAGGTTTACTAATATTGTTGAGTGTTTTTGTCGTTTTTATTAGCTTTGTTTTTAAATATGTCTGTATAGTTTTTATTATTTTTTTATTTATTAGATTTAGTCTTAGTAGTTTTGGTATCATTTATATACTGTTATAGTTTTGTTAATATTTTGAATTATGTTATTTTTAGATTTTATGTTTTCTTTTTTTTCTAAAGTTTTGTCATTTTTATGCATTTTAGTTTTTTTATGTATTTCTATATATTGTGTTATTTTTTATTAATACGTTTAATTTTTCTTTAATTTTAGTTATTTTAATAAATCAAGTAAAAAAATGAGAAATGTTGTCTTGGCAACTAAATAAAGTGAAATATTTAACAAATATTGCCTTTTTTTATTTCTGTTCATTTTTTTTATGGTTTTAGTTAACCACAATAACCCTGGTTTAGAAACACCTAATTTTTCATCTATTTACCAATAAATTTAACAATTTGCTACATTTAAGCTTCTTCTATGTCTAGATTCCAGCTCTGTAATTCACATGCATGCTGCTTACTTGTTTATATATAAATTTATTTTTTTTAAATATATCTCCATTCTTTATACAGTATTTTTTTATTTTATTTGTGCATTTACTCATTAAAGGTAAATGTGCGAGTGCAGCTTTAAGTTGGAAGCACTACACATGATTAGGTTAGTTAAGTCTTTGTTCATTTATTGGCTCATCATGAGACGAGTGTGGTCTGCAGTGGAACGATCAGGAGACAAAGCACACGATAGCAAAAATAATGCACAGAAACATATGATGGCCTACAGGTCTTCTGTTTCCGTCATCAATGTACAAAACATGTTTTAGCCTGCAGTTAAATGTGTGACTGATCCCAGGACTAGCAGTCTTTCTTCTGGTGATTGTTTTTGCATGTTTTATGACTGAAACAATTAAGAAAAAAAAGAGAAGAAAAGGTGCAACACTCTCAGAGTCGCTGTAATAAAAGTTTGAAAACGAAGACTGATTATCCTTATTTGGAATCTGAATGTTGCTGAGCTGCAAATCTTACACAGTCTCAGTCGGAGGATTCAGAAAGGTTTTGGTCAGTGACCCGGTTAGTCACAAGAACGACCCGCTGGGGCGGCTGCAAAGATCTACACGCTCACACACGCGCAAGTTTTGTCATTTTTATGCATTTTAGTTTTTTTATGTATTTCTATATATTGTGTTATTTTTTATTAATACGTTTAATTTTTCTTTAATTTTAGTTATTTTAATAAATCAAGTAAAAAAATGAGAAATGTTGTCTTGGCAACTAAATAAAGTGAAATATTTAACAAATATTACCTTTTTTTTTATTTCTGTTCATTTTTTGTATGGTTTTAGTTAACCACAATAACCCTGGTTTAGAAACACCTAATTTTTCATCTATTTACCAATAAATTTAACAATTTGCTACATTTAAGCTTCTTCTATGTCTAGATTCCAGCTCTGTAATTCACATGCATGCTGCTTACTTGTTTATATATAAATTTATTTTTTTTAAATATATCTCCATTCTTTATACAGTATTTTTTTATTTTATTTGTGCATTTACTCATTAAAGGTAAATGTGCGAGTGCAGCTTTAAGTTGGAAGCACTACACATGATTAGGTTAGTTAAGTCTTTGTTCATTTATTGGCTCATCATGAGACGAGTGTGGTCTGCAGTGGAACGATCAGGAGACAAAGCACACGATAGCAAAAATAATGCACAGAAACATATGATGGCCTACAGGTCTTCTGTTTCCGTCATCAATGTACAAAACATGTTTTAGCCTGCAGTTAAATGTGTGACTGATCCCAGGACTAGCAGTCTTTCTTCTGGTGATTGTTTTTGCATGTTTTATGACTGAAACAATTAAGAAAAAAAAGAGAAGAAAAGGTGCAACACTCTCAGAGTCGCTGTAATAAAAGTTTGAAAACGAAGACTGATTATCCTTATTTGGAATCTGAATGTTGCTGAGCTGCAAATCTTACACAGTCTCAGTCTGAGGATTCAGAAAGGTTTTGGTCAGTGACCCGGTTAGTCACAAGAACGACCCGCTGGGGCGGCTGCAAAGATCTACACGCTCACACACGCGCAAAACACACTACATTCATTTACTTCAACCATTTTTTTTTTTTAAATAAAACCAGAAAATACAAAAATAAAAGGTAACTCAAACATCAATAAATACTATAACAGTATATAAATAATACTAAAAACACACAGTCATACATTAAATGAGATATAAAAAACAAAGCTGACTGGAAATATATAAAAAAAATAAATAAATAAAAGCACATAACAACATTACCAAAACGTAAACTAAAATAAAAAAAGAAAATATAAAAATAAAAGCTAACTCAAACATTAATAAATAGTGTAATAGTATATAAATAATACTAAAATAACACTGTCATACTTTAAATGTGATTTTCGTGTGCAAATACTTTTTGGGGAGTTAAAATAATACAATGAATAAAACTTAATAAAAATAAAGCTAAAAGGAGTTTATATATATATATATATAAAACTTAAAAAAATAAATGTAAGCTAAATATTTAAATATAACAAGCACATAACAATTTTATTTAACCTTCAATTAAAATTAAAATGGAAAATATAAAAAAAAAGAATATTAACACTGGCACATAACAACAATAAATGAAACATAAAAATAAAATAAAAAAATAAAATAAAACAATAAATTAAATATAAAAAAAAAATAAAAAAATAAATTAAATATAAAAATTAAAGTTAATTCAAAATATTAATAAATACTATAATAGTACATAAATAATACTAAAAGAACACTATAATACATTACATGAGATTCTACTGTCCACATACTTTTTGGAGTCACTTTGTCTGCATCAGTTTATTTTTTCCTGACTGAAACTGAATCATATGAGTTATGCATTGAGAATGGGCAACTCATAAGATTCATAAGATTACGACTGAGAATATTTTTCAGAAACTAATTTCAAAACCATCCTTTGATATTAGTCTAAAACATCAGTGCATCAGAAGGAAACCTACATAAATTTCGCTCATACCCAGGAGTGATAACATGAAATTGTTTTATCTGCTCTAGATGAGTTGAATCCATTGTGAAACGTTTCCTCGGGGCTTTTGAGCAGCATTAGTGCAACAAACAGTTTCTGTGTCAGGTGACTACCACGGGACGGCTGTAATAATCCTCCCATGTTCCACTTGGCCAGAGCATATAAGGCACTGATGGGCTTGAGCTCTGTGAATATGCATGTAATGTGTGGACACAAGCTATTATAGACCGTCAGCCGTTACCGATACGCTCAGAACTGCATGTAATCATTAAAAACACATTTACTTGTGATTAGTAGCGTGCTGCGGCATTTGAGGGAGACCCTGAGAAACTTAAAGTGGACTGAATAAGATCCTCCAGATATGAGGAGGTCGATTGTGTTGGCTGTGATTTACAGTCTGGGATGGACTTACAACTGCACGCCTCTAAAACTACACTGAACTTAAAGCATATTCTCTTCTGAACAGGTAACTTTGCTGGTTATAACTGTGGCGAGTGTAGATTCGGCTGGACGGGGCCGAGCTGTGAGCAGCGCAAAGCTCCCGTTGTGAGGAAGGACATTCACTCTCTGAGCCCCGCTGAGCTGCAGGAGTTCCTGGACGTTCTGGATCGGGCCAAAACCACCGTCCACCCTGAATACGTCATCGCCACACAGCACTGGCTGGGCCTTCTGGGACCCAACGGCACCGAGCCGCAGTTCAACAACATCTCCATCTACGACTTCTTCGTCTGGCAGCACTATTACTCTGTCCGAGACACATTACTGGGTGAAGAGCTGTGAACGCAGGACTCAGCTAAATAGTAATATGAAACCATAAAAATAATCAAATAACATTACTAAAACTTAAACAAAAGTTTTAATTGAAAATATAAAAATAAAAGCTAATTCAAACATCAATAAATACTATAATAGTACATAAATAATCCAAAAAGAGCAGTACAATACTTTAAATGTGATTTAAGTGTCCAAACATTTTTTAGGTCTTTAGGTTTTCTTTTTGTCCTGACTGAAACTGAATCATATGAGTTATGCATAGGAATATTTCTCAGAAACTAATTTCATCAGTTCATCAGATGGAAACCCACATACATTTCGCTCATAGCCGGGAGTGTGATCATCTAGGGCTCTAGATGAGTTAAATCCATTGAGGAACGTTTCCTCAGGGCTTTAGTGCAACAAATAGTTCCTCTGTGTCAGGTGACTACCACGGGACAGCCGTAATAATCCTCCCATGTTCCACTTGGCCAGAGCATATAAAGCACTGATGGGCTTGAGCTCTGTGAATATGCATGTGATGTGTGGAAGGAAAGCATTATAAACCGTCAGCCGTTACCGATACGCTCAGAACCGCATGTAATCCTTAATAACACATTTATTTGTGATTAGTAGCGTGCTGCGGCATTTGAGGGAGAAACTGAGAAACTTAAAGTGGACTGAATAAGATCCTCCAGATATGAGGAGATCGATTGTGTTGGCTGTGATTTACAGTCTGGGATGGACTTACCTGACCGAGGCTCAGTTTCCCCGAGTCTGCTGCACCGTGGAGGCCATCGTGTCCAAAGAGTGCTGTCCCGCGCTGGGATCGGATCCGGACAACGTGTGCGGGATTCTGTCCGGCCGGGGAAACTGCAGCGATGTCCATGTGGACTCCAAACTCTGGGGAGGACCGTACAGGTTAAGAAACGTGGACGACCGCGAGAGATGGCCGACTAAGTTTTTCAATCGGACCTGTCGATGCTTTGGTATGCAGAAGATATTATTATCTTTGACTTTCTGATAAATTGTTGAATTTATGGCTGTTTGCATGCTTAACCAGGTTGTTCTGCATGATATACCTGATATCAACCTGAAATATATATTATGATATATATCGCATTCATTTTAGTGGAAAAAACAGGAATAAAATGATATATACATTTTTGTATATATACATATTTATATATGAAGTTTAAATTTATATACATTCATTTTAATATATATTTTATATATATATATTAAATATACATAATATATATAATATTCTATATACACACAATAATAATGATTAATATTAGCATTACATACACACTACCATTCAAAAGTTTGGGATCAGTAATGTTTTTAATGTTTTTTCTTTTTATTCATCAAATAATCCTGAAAAAAAGTATCACAGGTTCCAAAAAAATATTAAGCAGCAACAGTTTCCAGCACTGATAATAAATCAGCATATTAGAATGATTTCTGAAGATCATGTGACACTGAAGACTGGAGGAATGATGCATGCATGATATATATATATATATATATATATATATATAAATTAGATTTTACTATTTGTATTAAATTGTGTTGTATTTAATATAAATTAATTGTATTACTACTTTTTAAATACTTATTTTTATTTATTGAAAAAAAATTATAATTAAGTGTGCCCCAAATTTTTCATTGTAAATATCCCTTTGATGAGAATATCATAGGGACACATTAGCAACCGCAAATCTCTAAAACTAGATTGAATGTGTACTAACATATTCTCTTCTGAACAGGTAACTTTGCTGGTTATAACTGTGGCGAGTGTAGCTTCGGCTGGACGGGGCCGAGCTGTGACCAGCGCAGGGCTGCTGTTGTGAGGAAGGACATTCACTCTCTGAGCCCCGCTGAGCTGCAGGAATTCCTGGACGTTCTGGATCGGGCCAAAACCACCGTCCACCCTGAATACGTCATCGCCACACAGCACTGGCTGGGCCTGCTGGGACCCAACGGCACCGAGCCGCAGTTCAACAACATCTCTATCTACGACTTCTTCGTCTGGCAGCACTATTAGTCTGTCCGAGACACATTACTGGGTGAGGAGCTGCTGTGAACGCTGCTCCAGCTGCTCTGCTGGATTAAATCATGAAAAATCCTCCAAGAACCAGTGAACAAATTCAATAAATAAATGACTTCTTTCAGACCGGTGGTTTAAATTTCACGCCTTTTAATTTTTCTCCATAATTGACAGGCAATGATTTAAATCAGTATTAAACAGCCCTACACTGAAAAAAAGGATACTAAATTTTTTAAAGGTAATTGATTGCAAACTATTTATTTTAGCTACATTTAAAAAATAAAACACATTGAAAGTCAGTCAACTAAATTTGTTTATTTAAATGTAGCTAAAATAAATAGATTGCAACCAACTTAAAAAATTTTAGTAAATTCAACAGATTTCATATGGCACAAGAAATTACATTTATTTTAAACTTTTAATAAATTGTCATTAAATTGTATAAGTTTGTGATTCCAATTCATTAAACATGCTTTTTGAAAAATCATTTAAATGTTAAATTGGACAATTAACAATTAAAACGTCAAATTAAATTGGGAAAAAAGGAATTTGTGGGGGAAAAACAGGCCCTATTATTGTAAAAGTTGTAATAAATCATTAAATTGTTAATGTTTAATGACTTCAATTGATTAGACATGCTTTTTGATTGATAAGCATTAAAACAAAATCCACAAAAAAATAAAACCGAAAGCATGGAATTTGGGGGAAATAAAATGGATTTCATAGAGTCCTAATACTATTATGAGATCAAATAGACAATATGTGTTGTATTATGTGCTTACTTCACCTACTTCACTTCACTTTTGACGCGCTCTTTTCCGGCAGGTCCAGGACGTCCTTTTAAAGCCATCGACCTTTCCCACAAGGGTCCGGCGTTCATCACCTGGCACAGATACCATCTGCTCAGTCTGGAGAGAGAGCTACAGGTCATTCCTGCATTTCTTGGTCTGTTTCACACCGAGTTTCTAACCATCAGCTAATCATCTAGACATCTGACAAGGGGTCAATGAAGTTTTGGGCTGTTGCACATAGTGACCACATCAATAACGTCTGAACACAATGTCCAAACTAAAGGAAACTAAGCATTAGGACAGAGATGGGGAAAAAAACTTGTATTGAAATCTTGATAATATAAGTGAATTTGATTTTAAAAATGCAAATTTTAATATAATATAATTGGATATAATGCAACATTTTCACGCCCCTTAAATAAGTTCACTTTATGGCCCTTCATGGGACGCTCAAATACAACAACAACAACAACAACAACAAAAACACCTGGAGTAAAGTTGGATTTTTTAAATTAATTTAATTTGTGAATAGCTAATCACTAAGAGGCTGCATACCAGATTAACACTGCTGAAAATGATCAATAACTCATGGCAACATATTTTTTCATATACTTCAACCAATTTCAATCAATTAAAAAGTAATAGAAAAAAATATGTATTTCATTGCTTTAATTGAACCAAATTCAATAGTTTAACCAATTCCAACTTCAAGTTACACAAAAGACAAGATTTTATAAAATTAGTTGAAATGACTTGATCAATTTGATTGTATCATTGTAAAAAAAAAAAAAGAAATTCTGAATATCCTGAGGAATAAAACAATGATTATTTCATTGCTTTACTTACCAATACATTGTAATTATTTGTGAAATTTTCTAGCACTTTCTAAGTGAAAATTGTTTCTACACCAATTTTTTACTTAAATATTACACTTTACTTAATATTACTTAAACATTTACGCAACAACTGCACCTACGTTTTTAAGTTGAAGCAGTTTAGTTTTTTTTACAGTGTTACAGTGCACATTTTTTCTTATCGGATAAAAAGTTTATCCTACTCAGATAAGTTTTTTATGCGCATCTTGGCGTTTCCATCCAGCGTTTTTTTATGCAATATTCCAAAATGCGCATAAAAATAGGTGGATGGAAGCATAGCTACTCCTGATATTTTCTTCTCATCTTAGAAACTCACAGGTAATGAGAACTTCGCTGTCCCGTACTGGAACTTTGCGACGGGACGGACGGAGTGTGACGTCTGCACAGACTCTCTGCTCGGAGGACGGGACCCCACTGACCCGTCCCGTATCAGCCCGCGCTCCAGGTTTGCCCGCTGGGGAGTGGTGTGTGACAGGTACGTTTGCTGGTTAGTTACAGCATTTCTGTATAGCTGTGTTAAATTTCCAATTAATCCAAATTTAATCAAAATAAATAAATATATAAACACAAAAACATTATATTATAATAGATGTTTCATCAAGGACCAGTTTTTTTGGAGGCATTTAAAGTGTGAAACAGACTTGCATATTTACTCATCTGCTGTCTTCGACATCACATTTCAGATCAAATGTGTCAAAATCTAGTGAAAGATTATATTATCATTTTCAGAGTAAAAGTAGCATACATTTTGTAAAGTATTAGAAAATGAATTGAGAGCATAGAGAAATGCATAAGGGGCCACTAAAACAACATTCCTTGCATTTTCTAAGTTTTAGTAGTTTTATGTACTTTTGTCACTTTCATTAGTTTTTGTTTTCAAATATTTCTAACTTCTCTTTTTTCTGTTTAAATTTTAGTAATTTTTGTACTTATTTTAGCAACATTTAATGCAACAAGTTTTTTTAGTTTCATTTTTTTCATCTAATATTTCCATCTGAAATATTTATATTTTTGAGTATTTATTTGAATTGCTGAATATTTGTATTATTGAAAAGTATTTTTTATTTTATTTATTTTATTTTAGTTAGTTGCAAATACCAGTGTTATTTTAGTATCCATGAGATATAGTTTTTTGTAATTTTTTTCAAATTAGATTTTATTTTTGTTTTCTGCTTGAATTTTAATTTTTGAACAAGTAATTTTGTGTTTGTTGTTGTTGTTGTTTTTTGTCATTTTCATAGTTTTTGTTGTTTTTACATGTCTATTCATTTTTATGTCAATTTTAGTACACCAAGGTAAATAAAAAAAATAATTGTTGCTTAGCAAAGTAGCTGAAATAAAATAAGTAAAACAATTTATATTTGATTTCATTTCGGTTATTTATTTATTCAAAATAATGAAAATGTTTTTTATGGTTTTAGTTTTAGCTAACTATAATAACCCTGGTCAAAGCAACATTTAATGCAACAAGATTTTAATTTTAATTTTTTCATCTAATATTTATATTTAATTTCAGATTTATTTAAATTAGTGAAAATGAGTTTTAATAGTTTTAGTAATTTGTACATTATTAAGAGCCTTGATCTAATCAACACTGTGACATTAATGAATTGAAATATAACATATTATACGTAATGGCATTTAGACAATAAATGAATATAATAAAGAAAGGCACAAAATGCTTACTATATAAATATAAAAATCGCATAACATACAAAAATTGACAAATAAATAAAAATATAACATCATCCAACAACAATTCCTGTAGAAGTTCACACAATGTTTTTTTTAAGATTTAATCTTTATAAATTGTCACTTGCACTTGCCTTTTTATGACTTGAGAGTGACCAGTCGTTTTTAATGGTTTTTTAAGGAAGTAGAGAACAATCGTTTGAATGCACCAGTGACTGACAGACTCCCTGAGTAGTGCACTTGACTTACTACTAAACTAAGGAGCAGAATGTGACACACCCTCCGTCTCCACACAAAAACTACTACATCGCACCTGCTGCTCACACTGATCCAGAATCATGCCAGCATGTAACATTATGTAATGCCGTGCATCTTTTTCTTTCAGTCTGGATGAATATAATCGTCTGGTGACCTTGTGTAACGGGACCAGCGAGGGATCTTTGCTCAGAGGAATCATGGAGAGCACTAACGTGACTTTACCAACCATGAATGATGTCAGAAGCTGCCTGAACCTCAGAGACTTTGACAGTCCACCATACTTCACCAACTCCAGCTTCAGCTTCAGGTAATCCAGTCGATCACAGCCTTAAAGGAACTGTTCATCTAAAAAAATGTTCTGCTCACTCTCAGATCTTGTCGATCTCATATTTTCCTTCATCCAGGCAAAACAAAACTAAGTCATTTATAATGTTAAACTCCAAAAATAACAAAAAACGCCATTAAGTATATATATCTATATGTCTATCCATGACATAAATCATTATTAATAAAGATCTTAACCATAATATAAGTAAGTTTCAACGACAATAATTAATTTTGCCTGAAAGAACAAAGCAGACCATTCTATAAATCCCTTAACCCTATAAAGCCTACTGTTTCATAATTGATATGTACAATTCTAAAGCCTCTAAATGATAAACATGATCAAAACCTTGCTATAAAGCCCATTGCACACAATCTACTCCATGCCTTCTGACGTCTGATTTAGCAAGTAAAAGGTCTTTTAGGACAAACGTGCCTTTTTGCTCTCAAATCTTGACTGATTTTTGTAAAAGAAACATAAGAATAACTGTAGTCATATTTCCAGATGAACTCGTACTGGACTGAAGCAGCTCAGATTTGATTCTCAATCACCCATTTTTTTTAGAAAAATCAGTGCATCTCAAATCTGATCCTCAGGATCTTTTGAGGAGCGTTTGTTTCCAGAAGCTTTACTTTCACTGTTCCTCAGCGGAGGAATGATCTTCACAAGCCTCCAGAACATCTCAGGAGCATTTATTTCTTCAGCTCTCAATCAGCATTGCATTTCATTATATGTTTGAATAATTTCAATCTCATCTTACTGAGACATATTACTAGAGATATAGAGTGACGACGATGTTTAGGTCACTAATTTATGTAAGTATCTGCTATTCTGTTTTAAAGATCGCATTGATTTCAATTACAAGCATCAGAATTTCATCACTTTTTGACCATATAAATATCAGCATCTGCACCAAATTGTGTAATTTTGCTCAGTTTGAGTCTCTATAAAACTAAGAGTGTTTTCCTACATATTCATATACAACAAAAAAATACATACGCAAACTTTTTTTAAGATTTAAAATATTTGGTTTAAAGGCTCATGGTTCCTTTTCAAAGAAAATTAATTTTTCAGATTATTATTTCATATGTCGAGGTTTACAGAATTGACCTGATGTCTGCGAGTTAGTTTTGAAGTTTTCTTCTACCTTTCCTTGAAGGAACGCACTGGAAGGATACTACAAGCCAGACAGAGAGCTGGACAGCTCTGTGTTTAATCTGCACAACCTGGTTCACCTGTTCCTCAACGGGACCAGCGCTCTGTCCCACTCCGCCGCCAACGACCCAATCTTTCTGGTAACACACAAAACACATTAAACGACAATAACATCACATCGTTCAGTGTACATGAGCTCTGGATTCTGGATAAAGACATGTTCTCTCTTACGGCCGAATAGGTGCTTATTTATTTATTTATTCACTTTTTAACGGCTATTTTCATGGTGATCTCTGAATAAAGTATATACAATGTATACAATTTATACAAAAGGTTCTAAAAGACATTTCAGATGTACACAAGACAAAAATTCCAAAATACATTCAGGTGATACATTTTTTAAAAAATCAGTTAGACACACCTCTGAAAAAAAAACATTAAAACCATTACATTAAAAACAGTACAATCCAATGAAATGTTTCACAGTCATTTTAGTTTGGGCATGATTGTGGTTCTTCACCTTTTAATGAATATCCATGTGTAAGTCTTGTATGACCTAAAAGCCACCTTGTTAAAAACAACTTGGTCATACCTAGATTTAAAATTAGTAAAAAAAAAAATGTCCAAATAGGTGCTTCATACATTCACTGATGCCATATTTGAGGAATGGATGAGTCGCTCCCGTGAAAACACCAGCTTCCCAGATGAGATGGCCCCTATCGGACACAACCGGCATTATAACATGGTGCCCTTTTTCCCTCCTGTGACCAATGAGGAGATCTACGTCGCATCTGAACAGCTGGGGTATTCCTACGCCATTCAACTTGAGATGAGATGGCCCCTATCGGACACAACCGGCATTATAACATGGTCCCCTTTTTCCCTCCTGTGACCAATGAGGAGATCTACGTCGCATCTGAACAGCTGGGGTATTCCTACGCCATTCAACTTGAAGGTAATAAACATGCTGTCAATGCACATACTATAGGAATAATTTTGACAAATTCTGTCATTATTTACTTACCCATATTGATTGAAGAGCACAATAGTGATCACGACTGTCAAGCTCCAAATAAGACTAAAAACAACATAAAAAAGCACCATAACATGGTCACTTTGAACTGTTGTTGTATGCAAGTAATGATGCAATCCAAATTATTATTTTTTTTTTTTACTGAAACAAAATTTTCATTAACCAAAAACAAAAATTAAGTGTATTTAATAATCAATTAAATAATCAACACTCAAATAAAAACTGAGTTGAAATTGCACATAAGGCAGTATTTAATTTAATGCTAGCATTTTATCAACGTTTTAATGATATTATGTTTCTACCTCAATTCGTTAATATAAACAATGGTGTCTGTAATAAAATGTTTTCATGACAGATTAATTCAAACATTACATATTAAATAATGAAGACAACGGGTTAAGTAAAAATATAATGAATATGTAGGTTGCAACGGGGCTAAAGGCCCACCTTAAGAAAAAATTTGCTATTCACTGCGCCTAACATGTATAATTGCAGAAAAAATATATACGTTGTATTGAACATTAATGGAGCAACAGATTTTGTGTGAAAATAAATCATTCAAGTTGTTTATTTAGTTTAAAAATCTTATAAATGTATGAGGTGGCAAGAGGGGCCTTTTACCCCCACACACGGTATTGATACAAATACTTCAGCTAAAATAATGTTTTTTTTTAATAATGTCTAAGTTAATACTTGTTCAAAACAATCACTTTAGCAAAGTTTGTACTATTTTCTGCTTAATTTGAAAAATAAAATAAATTTTTTTCAATAAATATACTGTCCCGTACTGGAACTTTGCGACGGGACGGACGGAGTGTGACGCCTGCACAGACTCTCTGCTCGGATAATCTGAAAATATATAAAATATATTTTAAAATACAGAAACAAAATCATTTTAATAAGTAAAGATTCTGAAAGTATTGAAGGAGATCCAATAATCAACAAATGATATTTTATTATATGATATGATTAATATCATGTTTTTAAATATGATGGTTTAATTCTAAACATGGTGATTATATGACATAATATGGGCGCCCATATTAGCCATCTATTAATTATATCATGTTAATTACTGTGCGCCTTTAGCCCCAACAGCAGGGGCGCTTTTTACCCCAAATACCATACTTTTACATATTCTTTCGTTATTTAAAAACTGTTGCTTTAATTATCTTGAACAAAACTGAACATCATAAAGAAGACCTTTGTTTCAAAATATATGCATTAATTTTATATGCATTAATTTTAGCGATTCTCATTTGCTACTTAAATCCA
The DNA here is from genome assembly GCF_001515605.1 of Sinocyclocheilus anshuiensis. NCBI lineage: Eukaryota > Metazoa > Chordata > Actinopteri > Cypriniformes > Cyprinidae > Sinocyclocheilus > Sinocyclocheilus anshuiensis. The sequence continues at coordinate 163,536 of NW_015551085.1, read as the reverse complement.
TTTTTTTTTTTTTATTCCGTGGTGGAAACTAAACAGGCTTTCATATGTAGCCAAAAATTCTGTGTTCCACGTAAAAATAACACCTTATGGGTTTGGAACAACATGATGAGGAATAAATAATGAAAATGTTAATTTTAGCTGAACTATTCGTTTATTTCATACCTGATGTAAATTCATTAGATATTTTTAAAACTTCCCTTAAAACATTTTTTTTTCAGGATTGCTTTTATTTGATTAGTTTTCTATTGAATTGTTCTTTACTGTTTATCTTTTGTTGTATTTACAGTGCATTGTTCTATATTGTTGTTTTTGCCTTTGTGTAAAGCTTTTATGTAAAGTCGCTTTTTACCCCAAATACCATACTTTTACATATTCTTTCGTTATTTAAAAACTGTTGCTTTAATTATCTTGAACAAAACTGAACATCATAAAGAAGACCTTTGTTTCAAAATATATGCATTAATTTTATATGCATTAATTTTAGCGATTCTCATTTGCTACTTAAATCTACAACATTTTAAAAAATATTGTGTGAGAGGCCTAAAAAGTTGCAGTTACTTTTTATATTTCATGGCTGACAAAAAAAAAAAACTGAATAGTGATATGTAAACTGGAAATTGTGAGAAATATTATTGAAATTAAATGAAATTAAGGATTTTCTTCACAATTATATATCTTGCAATTAGGCCTATGTGTTTTTATCTCACAATTCTGAGTTTAAATTGCAATTGCAAGAAAAAAAAAATTGAATTGTGAGATATCTTCTTATCTTTTATATATTATTGAATTGTTCTTTACTGTTTATCTTTTGTTGTATTTACAGTGCATTGTTCTATATTGTTGTTTTTGCCTTTGTGTAAAGCTTTTATGTAAAGTGCCTTGAGAAAGCAACTTTTAAAGGTGCTATATAAAATAAATGTATTATTATTATTATTATTAAATGTTCTGTAGTTGATCTTTCAGTATGCATGTGTGTGTGTGTGTGTGTGTGTGTGTGTGTGTGTTTCAGAAACAGACAGCAGGCCGGCCATGTTTCTGCTGAGCAGCACACTAGGAGGAATCTTCTTCGGTCTGCTCCTGCTGCTGCTTCTGTCGGTGCTGTATGTGCAGCAGAGGAAAAGACGCGAGTTCGAGCCTCTCCTGAACGCAGAGTTCACCACCACAAAATACACAGAGGAAGCGTAATTCACATCCACACACATCAGCGGCCCTGTCCCAAATCCTCATGCCCTGAAGTGAAATGGTTTTGGAACAGATCCAGTGCATGCAGAGCAAAACACATGAAGATGATTGCAAAAATTCACTAAATCACAAACTCTTTTGATGGTTGGTTAGAGAGGAGCAATGATTCAACAAGTCTGCTGAATTGTATCAGCCGCCATGAAATGTATAATAAGCACTTGAAAATGCAAATGAGAAAGCACATATTTATATACACTACAGTGTAAAAAAATTCCGTAAAATTTACGGTAAAAAAATGGCAGCTGTGATGTATCTACCGTATACCACAGCTGCCGTTTTTTCACCATAAAAAATACGGTAGCAACATTTTAGGTTTTACGGTTTTAACTTAAATTTACAGTTAAAAACCGTAATTTCATTAACTGATATAATGTTAATATACCAACCTATTGAAGTACTGAAATCTGTTTTGTACCTTTGTAATACACTGATAACCACAAAATGCAGGTGGTGATGGAAAAAGTCCAAAGCTCATCACAAGCAGCTTTTAAATAATAACATATATAGAAGGTGCACAGTGTCATTCACACAAACGCTAAACACCATCATGCTAACACATGTGAAACTGAAATAATGCAATAAACATTCATTTAACAACATTAGGTGTAACACACAATCCTAATATACAAACCTGATCAGAAAAAACTAAGAAGAAACATAGTTATTTCAACAAAAAAACATACAATTTGAAATGTAATGCAGGGAATTCTGGGAATGTCAATTTACGGTTATTCACTGTAAATTATACGGTCTTTTTCACTTCCAAAAACGGTATACTACCGTAAAATTACATGTAATGTCCAATACAGTTTTTCACCATATATAGTAGGGGAATTCACCGTTAACCATTTAACATTTTTACTGTAGCATTTTTAGTATTTTACCGTTAAATTCACAGTCATTTTTTTACAGTGTACGGTTCAAAAGTTTGGGATTAGTAAGATTTTTATTCAGCAAGGATGCATTAAATTGATAAAAAAGTGACAGTAAAGAAAAAATGTATTTGAAATAAATGCTGTTCTTTTCAACTTTGTTCATCAAAAAAAAAACTTTTCATAAAAATATCAACTTTTCAAGATGATGTTTCTTGAGCAGCAAATCAGCATATTAGAATGATTTCTGAAGATCATGTGACACTGAAGACTGGAGTAATGATGCTGAAAATACAGCTGCGCATCACAGAAATAAATTACAGTTTAACATATATTCACATAGAAAATAGCTACTATAAACTGTAATAATATTTCATAATTTTTTACAGTATTTTTGATTAAATAAATGCAGCCTTGGTGAGCACTGAAGAGAAAATCTAAGTCACCCCAAATGTTTGAACAATAGCGTATATCTTTGATTTAAAAAATTGTGAAAAATCTTGGCCTCATTTTTGTTTGTCATGTACTGTATATCATGTTCTTAATAAACTTAAGTTTAATTGTAAACGTCATTCTCATATTTTTACATGACAAAAACATTATTCCTTTACTATGCTACAGGTAAAATGTCTGTGCCATTAGTTTTAAAGGAACAGTTCACCACAAAATACAAGTTTACAGAAGTTCATATGACTTGTTGTGCTCAAGTCTTCTTAAGTCATATGATGTTTTATGTAAAGAACAGATTAAAATCTGCTGTAAAAGCTGTTAAATATCCTCCTGCCAGTTTGAGTTCACAAATCTCATTCATGTGACTGATCACTGAAAAACACAACCGACAACGAGAGCTGCGACAGAGAAGATTAACAGAGAACAAAAAATTTAATTTTAGTCTGTTCTCAGACTTTACAGTTTCGGAAAGCAAAAGCTCAGACACGCTGCTTAACAGCTTTGTGTTTCATGGAACAAAGAAAACAATAGAGGTATAGTAAATGATGACAAAATATTGATTTTTGGGGTGAATTATTCCCGCAAATGTAAATAAACTCCTGAACTATGTAAAACAACCACACCACAGACTGAAAATCACATTCTCAATTTAATTAACATTTAATAATAATTAAAAAAAAAACATTAGTAAAGATTTTTTACTTTTTAGTAAGAGGATTTTAACATTAATTCTATGGTGCTTTTAGATGAAGACAGGGATCACAATACAAAAACTGCATGTTTTCAAAAATTGATTGAACATTTGATTCACCTGCTAACAAATCTTTACAAACAGCACAGGGAACATTTAAAAAAAAATCTTTTTTTGTCGCACAAGTTTGATGAATTCATGTTTACACACCAAAAACTGATGAATGACATCCAAATGAAGCTTGTGTAACATATCCAGTACATTTCTTCAGTATTTTTTTGAAAATAGTAAATAGTTCCTTGAGCATTTCACAATAAAACACCATTTGAGTCAAGATTGAATTTAAAATGACTACAACTTGAAAAATCTAGCCCATATACTGTGTGTGTTTTTAAATGATCACTTATTTCTTTCATTTAAAAAAAAAAAAAGTGTCCTGATTTGATTTAAATTTCTTTATGGTTAATAGTTAAATGAATATTTCTATAATACTGCTATAAATCAGCTTTGTTTTCCCTGTAGCAAAGTATGTGTTCCCTGTATTGAA
>NW_015551085.1:150994-158896 GCF_001515605.1 Sinocyclocheilus anshuiensis | reverse complement strand
ATTGTGTTTTTATTGTAGTTAACCAAAGTAATGTGTGTTTAATTGAGTTACAGGAACAGGAACCAGGACTCAGCACAGTAATCAGGTAAAATACTGTGTGCGCTCAATCTGTCTGTCTGCAAAAAACTTTTTTACAATTTTACAACAGATTCTCAGTGCTCTAGTACTTTTTCAATGTAACATCAGGAGAATACATTACATAAATACATTTTCATATTAGTGACATGTTATGCGGTGTTATTAGTATCATTTAGTATCTTTGTTTCCATCATTTTTTAAATTTTCCATTTAGTTTTTGTTGTTTTTATTATATAGCTTACAGTTATATATATATATATATATACATATGTATAGATGTGTGTGTGTGTATATATATATATACATATGTATGTGTGTGTGTGTATGGAAATCTCTAATAAAAACAAAGATAATTGCACATCTTAATATCAAAGTGCATTATATTACATTCTTTTAAAAATCTGGGCAAAAAGCAGTAAATTATCTCATGAAGCACTGTAAAATGTAATTAGTAACTGCTAAAAAAAAACACTTTCTTAATCAGAATTTATGTATTTTTTCAGTAAAAATCTAAATACCTTTAAAACAAGATTTTTCCCTTTTTAAAGCATAAAATCTTACAAAAAAGAAAAAAGAAAAAGAAAGGCAAAGAACTCAAGATATATTCTCTTCAAAACAATCTAGCTTCTCAACCAAATACTCTTGATTAAAGAATATATATTTTGTTGCAAAAATTCTGATTAAGAATATGATTTTCGCACCACAAGTGTACATATTAATAAGACTAATACTGAAAGGTAAGTGCAAAAAAAGGATTTGCAAAGGAAAACTTGATGAAAATAAGTAAAATTAAAATCTTCTAAATATAAAAATAACACAGCCAGCCTTAATTCTCCACTGACAAATTCAATATGGACTTTCATGAAGCTGATGTTTTATAAGGGATTTATGACCAACAATGTGTAGTTTTTCAAAACACTACCATCCAGGTCATTTAGGTATAAAACATGATTAAAAACATACATTTAAAGTATCATAAATCTATAATTCTTTCCATGGAATGGTATTATTGTTTACAATCATCCATTCATATACACAAAAATGTCCCCACCAACTGCATAAGCACCTGTGCAAATTAAACAGTAACTGTGCAAATGATTTCTCATACACAGGGACACAGAATAAGAATCTCCGACTGAAACACTTTGAAGGGATGAAAACTGGCATAAGATTTCACAAAAAAAAAAAAACCCAAAAAAACCTGAAACAACAGAATACTGCGAATCACATTTCAATTGCATTCACTGCCATTCAATAGTTTAGAGTCGGTAATATGCTTTTGAAAGAAGTCTCTTCAGCTTCTCCAAAGCTGCATTTATTTGATCAAAAATACAGTAAAAATGTGAAATATTATTGCAAATTAAAACAGTTGTTTTCTATGTGAATATATGTTAAAATCGAATTTATTTCTGTGGTGTGCAGCTGTATTTTCAGCATCATTACTCCAGTCTTCAGTGTCACATGATCTTCAGAAATCATTCTAATATGCTGATTTGCTGCTCTAGAAACATTTCTGATTATTATCAATGTTGAAAACAGTTGTGCTGCCCAATATTTTTGTGGAAACTGATACATTTGATTTTTGAGGTTTCGCAGATGAATAGAAAGTTTAAAAGAACAGCATTTATTTGAAATATAAATCATGTTGAAAACAGTTGTGCTGCCCAATATTTTTGTGGAAACTGATACATTTGATTTTTGAGGTTTCGCAGATGAATAGAAAGTTTAAAAGAACAGCATTTATTTGAAATATAAATCTGTTTCAACATTATAAATGTCTTTACTGTCACTTTTGATCAATTTAATGCATCCTTGCTGAATAAAAGTATTACTTTTTAAAAAATATACTGACCCCAAACATTTAAATGGCATGTGTTTAATCAGATTTGATCAATTATATGAAGACTGCTAGTGTTGCATAAATGAACGCAGAACTAATGAGTTAATATTATATGCAAAAATGACATATTATGTGCATGAGAACTAAATGCTGTAATGCAGATTGATTTATTTTCCCTAACTTCTCAGAACCTGTTCAAATAATCTTTTAAAATGAATCTATATATTGTCTTCCAAGTTCACGAAAGCTATACCTGCATGAAAATGTTCAAAATGTGTGTGAGAAGAATACATAAGAAGACCTTAATAATCTTCAAAATATAAAAGATAAATGTGTTGCAGTTAAAGGGATAGTTCACACAGTCCTGCCATTATTTACTCCCCCTGTATGATGTTACTGGTCTCAGTGGACACACAAAATATGACATTTTAAGAACCAGTATGCATTTTTTTATTTACACAAACCGTCAATCTCCAAATAAAAGCATACAGGTTCGTGTGAGCGTGAGTAAATAGTTTTGGGTGAACAATCACTTTAAAGGAATAGTTCGCGCAAAAAAATGAGAATTTGCCGAAAATGTACTCACCCTCAGGCCATCCAATATACAGTATGTAGATGATTTTGTTTCTTCATCAGATTTGGAGAAATGCAATGGATCCTCTGCAGTGAATGGGTGCCGTCAGAATGAGAGTCCAAACAGCTGATAAAAACACCACAATAATCCACAAGTAATCCACACCAGTCCAGTCCATCAGTTAATGTCTTGAGAAGCCATAAGAAACAAAAGAAACCATTGCTTCCAGCTAAAATACAAATCCATACTCCATTATAAACCATTTCCTCCAGTGAAAAAGTGTTCTGGTCTGAATCAGGAGGGAAATCTGCACAGATCAAGCAGCGTTTACAAGCCAAAACAGCTCTAAACAAATATGTGGCAGGATTTTGATGTGAGAGACAACAGGAGATTTTCAACGGAGGAAGCGTTATTATGGATTATGGACTCATATTTTAGCCAGAAGCTATGGTTTAAAGTTAAAAACGTCTTAATGATGGATTTGTTGCAGCTTTTCACTTCTCGAGACATTAACTGATGAACTGGTGTGGATTACTTGTGGATTATTGTGATGTTTTTATCAGCTGTTTGGACTCTCATTCTGACGGCACCCATTCACTGCAGAGCATCCATTGCTGAGACACTGATGCAATGCTACATTTCTCCAAATATGATGAACAAACAAACTCATCCTAATCTTGGATGACCTGAGAGTGAGCACATTTTCAGCAAATTTTCATTTTTTAGGTAAACTATTCCTTTAATCTACTATACTGGAAATGTAAAAAAAAAAAACCTTGACATCTTTCATATATCAGATGTGTAATGCTTACGACCCTTTTGAAGAACTTCCATCATGCAAAACCTTCCGCTCGGTGGTCTTTGAATCAGGAAGAATGGCCTCAAAGTCTTCAGACGGCTGAGATCAGTGGTCCAGTCTGATATAAAACACAAGCAGTCTGTGCGGAGCTCAGCGGTCACTATCTCCAGTGGTCTTTCAAGGCCAGCGCGGCGAAGACCAGCAGCAGCAGCAGCAGGTTGGGCTGGATGATGGAAGCAGAAGATGTTTCATCTGTTTTCTCTGCTTCCTGAACGGGAGCATCAGTGATGAAGGAGTCTGATTCAGTGACACACGTCTCAGTGCAGCCGCTGCCGCTGCCAGAAGCACTGCTCTCGTCATCTGAGGCGCAACAAAATATGAGTTATGCATCCAAAATAAATATATCTGACTTCATGCAACTACCCTGAAGCAGACTTTATGCCAAAAGTCAAAGTTTTGGCAATGCAAGACTATTAATGCCCTTTGGAAACTACAATGAAAGCAGTGACGATTGCATTAAGATGATGCATGCATAAAATCTAATCAAAATATTGTTTGATCGAGTTTATCTAAGCACAGATAATTAATTGCATTCCACTCTTGTTTTAAGTTCATTATTTTAATCAATAATGGTGTTAAATATATCTGTCCATTCAGAACAAATCCATGCAATAAATCATATATCTGATATTCTATAATTAAACAGGTTTAATACTGCTAATCAGCAAAATAAGTTTAAAATACTTATACTATGTATATATTAAATAAAACGCCTTATGAATTAAAATTGGTTAATTAGGTACATATGTTTTGAAAATACTAATATATACTATTATATCAATACATATGAATTAGAGGTTTATTTGATTTGCTGATAAAATAATGATGTGTTTACATAAACAGATAATTGTGCTGATATTGTGTGAAATCTATATATTTTGTGTGTTAAATAATGTTCTTAGTTTCCTTCCAATGACAGGGTGACTTGGAGAGAAGAGTTTAATGTTTAATTAAATACCAGATACAGTTTATTATGCAACCGAAATACCAGTAATAACCAGAAAAAAACTGAAGAAATACACCAGGACTCTTATTTTGAAATGTCTGTGCATTAATACTCCCAGATCATTCAAAAAGATGAGGGAGATAAAATATGCACTTTACAATCATCGACAACATATTAGAAAATAAAAACAAAGTAAATATTATTATAATTCATCAACAGTATATCATAAGTACTCGTTTGTCATAAATTGTGATCTGCTCTGAATATGTGAGTCTGTAGAATGTGCCACATTTTGATTTTGAACATGCATATTTATTATTTAATGAAATCATCGCCTTGTGAAGCTTTATAATCACATTAGGCCATATCATAGTCCTCGTTTTTTCCATCCCCAACTTTAAGACCTCATTACATGATAATGACTTTTGTTATAACATTTAAACTATTTAAGACTTGCTATCACCTTAAAGTTGATCAAACTGGATTTAAGACCGCTTACCTATTTCACTGAAGTTTCTTTAACATTTAGCTTTTGTCTGTAAATACTGGAAAACTACAGTTCTGGGCTCGGTTAGTTATTTTCATCAAGTAACTTCTTTAGCAGTGCAGACATCAAATCTGAGCGTGCCATTATTAAATTATTATTAAAACACACCGTGACTTACTTGAGTCCTGAAAGTAGATGTCATTGCCATCAAAAGCGTTCTTGAGTTTGTTGGTCATCACCTTGAGAGCCATTATCTGCTGTCGAATCAGAGTGTCCGGTCTGGAAATGTCCACGCCCACCTCCGGGTTCTTCGCTTGATTGGTCAGTCCGTCTTTCAGCACCTCAGGGACGTATCTGGAGAGAAAAAAGAAAAAAAACTCAGTTGTTGTGCAAATACAATGCATTAATTAAATTTTTTTGACTATCGGAAATCCATATATAATGCAGCGTAAATAATCATATAAACATGTCAGACTAACTCCGGTGCATACACATTATACCAGTGTTATTGTAATATTGTGTGTATAATATTATAGCTTTTTTAAATTAATATTTTAAATTAGCTTTTATTTGTACATTTTCGGTTTTCATTTGAATTTATTTTTTACAAGTTTTATTTATTATGTGGTTTTGTCATTTTTATTATTTTCGTTTTTATTTACTTGTTTGTTTGTTTTTTTTTTAGGTTTATTTTCATTTCAGTTTTAGCTTTTAATTTCCATTTAGTAATTTTAGCACTTGAACTTATTTCAGTTAGTTCCAAAGGCAACTTTTTAAAAAATCATTTTATAATATAATATAATATAACATAGTATAATATAATATAATATAATATAATATAATATAATATAATAATGCAGTATTTATAATTAAATTAAATTTAATATAATAATGCAGTATTTATAATATAATATAATATAATAATGCAGTATTTATTAAACTGTATAATAATTATATTTAATTAATATTCCCAAATTTGATCTCACAAGTGTCTCCCCATGAGAACGGTATCCAATAATGGAAAACAAATTTCAGCACTCCAACTAGTTAAAGGGGTCATATAATAATTTTCAAAAATAATAATTTTTAATAATACATATTTTTTAAATAGTCTTTTTTCACTAGAGATGAGGTTTTGGGTTCAAAAAGTTTCAGTATGTTTCAGAGTACAATAAACTGTTTTAAAAACAAACAAATAAGGAGATCATTGAGAAGAGCATCTCCAGATCTTCTTCATAAGAGCTGTGCTCTGTCTGCCATAGTACAAGGTAGATGTGTAAACTGTCTCGACCTATTGTGCAAGGACTCCACACATCCACAGCTGTGCAGATGCTTGATTCCAGATGTTTTACCTGCCCTTGTCGTGTCCGTTCCAGCAGTCGTCCACAGCGCTCTCTGCAGCCGCCACATGCTCCTCCTGACAGAAGGCCTCAGGAAGTGAAGACCAGAACTTCCTGAACTTCTTCAGCTTCTCCTTGACGTCAGTCACCTGGAGGATGGCATAAAGACGACCGCTAAAACAACTGTACTGTAAGCCATTGAACAATTCTTTATCATGACTACTTTTAAGATTTTAGAATAACAGCACCATGAAAACTATGGAAACTTGGAATTAACGTAAATGGCAAATCATGTAAATCTGTAAGTTATTTATTCGACTCAAAAACCTTAAATGAAAACTTCATATTTTATAAATAAAGATTTATTAGTTTACAAAAAGTGTTTCAAGCATTTCAGCAGAAGCCTTTATAAGACGATATTTGAAGGCCCATTAATATATTTGTGCTACTTCTGTTGTAATGTTAAAGCTTCTCGTTTTTATTTACAGACACTAGGAGTGTCAATATTTTACAAAAATTAAATAATTAAAATAATTAAATTCCAGAAGTTTCAATTACGCCTGTTTCACACATACTCCGTCTGCATGTCACTTTAATTCAGCGCGTGCAGCACAGCAAAAATAGACTCGGTGCGTAAACGATCGCTGCACTGCTGCAGACGCGCCGCACCTGGAACGCACTGACGGACCACAACCGCGTGCTGTGTGAACGCTCTGATCCGTTAACATGGGTGCGTAAAAAAAAACGCAACGCACATGCACTGCAGACGGAGTATGTGTGAAACAGGCGTTAGTGTTATTTTAGTATAATTGAAAAAAAAAAAAAACTGTAATAGATTTATTAATAGTTTCAATTAGTTTCCCATTTCCATTTTCATTTTAATTGATTTTGTTGTGTTTTTCTCACTTTAGTTATTTTTCTTAGTAATCAAGTTAAACTACATTAAAATGAGAAATATTGCCTTGGCAACTAGATTAAATAAAATAAATATTTTTATGTAAGTATTTTACTATTATTTTAAACAAACAACAAAAATAAAAAAACAACATATATAAAATAACATAATATAAAAATAAAACAATTTTCATTAATTTTTGTTTGATTTCAAGTACCTGATATGTTATGAAATGTTTTCATTCGTTAAAAAAAAATCATTATGAAATAAACATTTCTATGAAATAACTTTTCCAGGTCTAGAAAACACTTTTAAAGTTCCCCTCATACAGTATATCCAAGTTTTCAAAGACCATTTCTTGAAGAATTCAGTAAAGTCAGTGTCCAACATTTTGACCGATCCTGTAGCTAGTAAATGAAAAGGTCCCTCATTATTCAGGTTTCATTTTCATTAAAGAATGATCTTAAAGGGGTCATATGATGTTGCTAAAAAGAACATTATTTTGTGTATTTGGTGTAATGAAATGTGTTTATGTGGTTTAACGTTAAAAAAACACATTATTTTCCACATACTGTACATTATTGTTTCTCCTCTATGCCCCGCCTTTTTGAAACGCGTCGATTTTTACAAAGCTCATCGGTCTGAAAAAGCGAGGTGTGCTATGATTGGTCAGCTATCCAGTGCGTTGTGATTGGCCGAATACCTCAAGCGTGTGACGGAAATGTTACGCCCCTCACCATACTGTTGTATTCCCTCAGCGACCAGCACGGATCAGCTCCAGGCATGACGAAGCGGATATCGTCCTCTTTTGGAAGACCAAACAAAGTAGTTTCGCTTTCACAACGAAGCACACAGCGCCTTCACGACATGGCGGCGGCAACAA
>NW_015551085.1:144385-147689 GCF_001515605.1 Sinocyclocheilus anshuiensis | reverse complement strand
CTTCACGACATGGCGGCGGCAGCAACAATACTACAGCGAGAATAAAAGTTACGCCTTCTTTCTTTGCGTGAACATTTGGGCGGCGTTATGCAAATCTTCCCACATAGTGATGTAGACGTGGGGGCGTGTTAGAACGAGCCGTTTTAGGTAGGCGTGGTTGACTCTTAACTTTTATAAAGAATATCTCTTTGGATTTGAGACTTTAGTCTTTGCAACTTTACAGATCTTCTTTATGCACCAAGAGCTTGTAACACTCCAAAGAGAAAGGAAAAATTGAAATCGCATTATATGACCCCTTTAATAATTAATTCAGCATGCATGCAGATCTCATGCTTCAGCACTAGAGGGCGCAGGTGTTTCACTTCCTTTAGTAAGGAAATCGGTCAGGTAATGATGCTATTACACATCAGAACAGCTGAGGGCTGGATTTCCACTGATTTGTGCTCATGTCATTAATAATGATATAGTGCGTGGATAAGGTAAATATGTTGTTGTTGTTTTTTTTTGACTAAACCATTCCTTTAATATTTGTTATTAAAACAAAACCGGTCATAAGGGTCAATTTTTTTAAATTGACATTTATGCATCATCTGAAAGCTGAATAAATATTAATTCCATTGATGTATGGTTTGTTATGATAGGACAATATTTGGCCGAGATACAACTATTTGAAAATCTGGAATCTGAGGGTGCAAAAAAATCAAAATACTGAGAAAATCGCCTTTAAAGTTGTCCAAATGAAGTTCTTAGCAATGCATATTACTAATCAAAAATTAAGTTGTGATATATTTACAGTAGGAAATTTACAAAATATCTTCATGGAACATGATCTTTACTTAATATCCTAATGATTTTTAGCATAAAAGAAAAATGCATAATTTTGATCCATACAATGTATTTTTTGGCTGTTGCTACAAATATACCCCAGCGACTTAAGACTGGTTTTGCGCTCCAGCGTCACATTTAACAAGTATTGACTAATGTGACCTACATTAAAGAAACATCATATGTACTAAGGCTTCTGATCCTGCCAGACATAAGAAAAAAAAGAAAAATACTTCAAAAATGAACTAAATTTATGATATGTCCAGTTGCTTTGAAAAGAATTTGACCTGTTGTTGCATCATTAAACATGACTCAAGTACTAACTTTACTAGTTCATTAGAACAAATATATCACTAAATGCCAGCAATAGAAAAATCAGAAAAAAGAGGGACAGACAGAAAGGATGGAGAGATAGACATGACAGAAATATCTTCAACAACAAGTCTTCCTCCATAATCCAGTTTAAAGGAACATTTCACCTAAAATGATGAATGAACTACCTGTTTAAGGCACAACACTACATTTGTCAAAACAGTACTATACCTTAATTAATCACAGTAAAGTAAGACAACTGTTTCGTATAACGATTTTTTTTGAAAATGTGATTAAATATGCAAATGATGCATTATTTAATCAAATATGCATTATTTTGCATACATTACAGAAGATAAATCTGAACACTGGATAAAGCCAGGTTCAAAATTCTTGTTTAATTTTTTTGATATATTAAAGCTTTTTTTTTTTTTTTACAGAGGGGAGTTTGGATTTCTCCAATATTGCTCAATAAATCAGAAAGATGTCAACAGAAAGAAACATTTTGTTATATGTTTTTAGAAATTAAATGTTATAGAAATCAGTCCGAATGATATATTAACACACCCCTCAGTAAAAACCTTCCGAGTATAGCTAGGAATAAAACTGTACATTTTGGTGTCTGTAAGTGCTGCTGAAGTAGAGTAAAAAAAACTCTTTAAAAGAGATATTGTAACTGAAATCTGCAGATGCAAATAGATAAAGTGCAACAACATAAACACATTGAGGTGTATTTTGGATGTTGTCTTTCCACTAGTCTGATCTCAAAATTAACCAGTGCATGAATAAACAATGGTTTTACCTGTAATGTCTTGCCTTAATACCGTATATATCAGTAGAATAATACAGTAAAGCAGTGCTGGTTTGCAATTTCGGTTTATAATATGTAGTAGCTGGGTTTGTGGAGGGTCACATGGGCCGCTTTAACTCCCGCTGCTGCTGCTTGATAAGAGACAAGGGGAAGCGCTTGACATGAGACAGTTAAAGTCATACAGCAGGACTGAAAGTCTTTCACAGCAAGAACTCAAACTCCCAAAGTCACCAGCATGAGAACAGAGAGAGGATCATGTACTGCTTTACACACCTGACACATAGTTAATGATCGTGCAACTTTAACTCCTTAGTAAACTCCGGGGGCGCCCTTTTTCTGGCAGTGGGCGGACTGGTCTTACGGTCACGGTGAGGAATTCCCCTCCGGGGATGCCCCAGCCAGCCGGCACTCCGAAACCAGCGGAGCTCTCAAAAGAGCAGGCTGGACCCTCCTGGGGGGTACCACCTGTTTCTTCCGAGGCTCCCCCCGACGACCGGATGTCGGTTGCAGCATCGGAGGGTGAGCCGGATTTCTCCGGGGATGAAGATCCGTCAGCGTTGCCGCCCTCTGGGCGGTCAGCGGTGCCGGATACGGACCCGGAAATGATGGCTATGCTTTCCCGGGCCGCCGAGAATGTCGGGCTCGAGTGGAATCTTCCACCACGTCCCAAACCCTCAAGGTTGGACGATTGGTTTCTCGGGGTGGCTCACGCTGGTTCTCAGGGCCCCACCCCAGTGCCTTTCTTCCCGGAGGTGCATGATGAGATCGCTGGGTCATGGACGGCAACTTTCACTGCCAGAAACCGGCCCAGTGGCTCATCCTCCCTCACCACCCTTGATGGGGATCCAGCGCGGGGGTACGTGGGAGTTACCCAGGTGGAGCGGTCGGTTGCGATGCAATTGTGTCCAAATGCCGCTACCACTTGGCGGGACAAACCGTTGCTCCCCTCCCGGGCCTGTAGGAACTCGTCGGCCTTGGTCGGCAGTGCTTATAAGGCCTGTGGAGAAGCTGCGTCCGCCTTACACGCTTCGTCGTTATTGCAAGTGCACCAGGCCAAGGCACTGAGGGAGGGTGGTCACGACCCGGAAGTTCTCAAAGAACTCCGCACCGGGATGGACCTCGCGCTACGAGCGACGAAGGTTACGGTGTGGTCTCTGGGTCGTGCGATGTCCACTATGGTGGTCCAGGAGCGCCATCTCTGGCTGTGTCTGGCCGACATGCGCGAGACGGACAAGACAAGATTCTTGAACGCCCCCGTGTCCCAGACCGGCCTTTTCGGCGACACGGTGGAGAACTTCGCCCAGCAGTTCTCCGCTGCCCAAAAGCAGACTGAGGCCATCAGGTACATCCTGCCCC
>NW_015551085.1:139001-143410 GCF_001515605.1 Sinocyclocheilus anshuiensis | reverse complement strand
CACGTAACCGAGACGTTCTTTTGAACTTTCCATTCATCAAAGAATCCTGAAAAATAAAATGTATCTCAGTTTCCACTAAAATATGAAGCGGCACGACTGTTTTCAACTGATAATAATCAGAAATGTTTCTCGAGCAGCAAATCGGCATATTAGAATGATTTCTGAAGATCATGTGACACTGAAGACTGGAGTAATGATGCTGAAAATTCAGCTTTGATCACAGGAATAAATTATATTTTACAATATATTCAAATAGAAAACAGCTGTTTAGATTCTATTAATATTTTACAGTTTTTACTGTACTTTTGATCAAATAAATGCAGCCTCGGAGAGTATAAGTGCCACGTCAATCTTTTTATTAGGTACTCGTTTTCTGATAATAAACTTCACACTCATAACGTTCATCACGACCGTCTTAATTTATCAACCCACCACCAGATGACAGTTTATTAATGCAACTGTCTCAAGCAGAGAAGCTGTGTAAAATAAAGCTGATTAAAGTGAAGCTTCATGCTGTTTCTGGAGTGAGTGCTGTGCAAACCTCCTCTCAGGACGGCCCGTCTGCTCTCTTGAGGTGCAAAAACACCTTATCATAATAGAGACCGTGCTCCTCGTTAGCTTACTGACAGATATAAAGTACAGCAGGACTTCAGGTTTTCACAGCTGCCAAAACTTCCAATCGGAGCTACACGGAAGTACACACAGAGAACTGATTTCACACTCACGACACATTCATCAGCTACAAAACTGTGTCTACACCAGAAACAAACAATATTACATTGTGAAAAGCAGGAATAAATTACTTTTTAAAATACATTAAAGTAGAAAAGTTATTTTAAATTGTAATAATATTTAACAGTTTTTACTGTATTTTTGATCAAATTAATGCAGCCATGGTGAGCAGAAGGGACTTATCTCAAAAACATAAAAAACATTTTTACCAACCCCAAATTTTTAAACGATACAGTGTAAAAAAAAATTCTGTAAAATTTATGGTAAAAAACCGGCAGCTGTGGTTGCCGGAATGTTACCGTAAAAAATACGGTAGCAACGTTTTAGGTTTCCGTATATAGTAGGGGAATTTACTGTTAACCATTTAACAGGTTTTTACTGTAGCATTTTTACAGTCTTTTACCGTCAAATTCACGGTCATTTTTTACAGTGTAGCACATGTGCACACAAACTAACAAAAACATTACATTAGATTTACAAATTTAAAAAATGTAGAAATTGATATTATATAATAGCTGCTTTTTTGAACATTTTAGCTATTTAAAAATATTAAAAATGATTTTTTACACGGCACCCCTGCTCTGGACAGACGCGGCACCCCGGTTGGGAAACACTGCTCTAAATAATGCCGCGAGTGGGGCTTGAGGAAGTGACGTCGCCTGCGTCTGCGCAGTGCGACCTGATGCAGCTCCTGAAGCGAGACACAGGAAACAGAAATACTGCAACATAATAATAATAACGCGACTAAACGAGATAAAATAACGTTATAACATTTTGTTTCGTCTCGTTTTGGTCAAAAAAAATGAAGAGACATTTTAGCATAGTTTTTATTTTGTAAACCACATTTAGTCTCGTTTTTATTCGTCAACAATATTGCATTATACATTTAATTATAGTCATCGTCACATGACCAGCATTTACGTTGCGTCTCGTCTCGTTTTCGTCACATGATAAAGGTTCGTTGACGACGATATTTAGTCACAATTTTCGTTGACGAAAGCAACACTACCTCTTAGTCAGATTGTGCCACATGCGTCCAGTGTATAAGAGCAGCAGCATTCACTAGAGCTTCATCTGTAAAATCAGTGATTTCACAATCGCTCTCTTTAACCAGCACCCACATGAAAATCAATGTCTGCTGTACATGCGGCTCTTCAAAAGCGGATCTATACGCCAATAATTGCTCCAGAGTCCTGAATATCATCAGTCGCTGACTAAAAACAAGACATGGGTTCATTTCTGCTCCGCTCCAGCCATACGGATGAATGTTTGGCCGATGCTGTTTGTCAGGCTGCAATCAGCAAAGCACAAAATATGCCTTTAAATAAACACAATCTAAACAAATCTGACCTCGTCATGTTTACTTTTGTGTGGTGAGTTCTGAAAGTGATGATTATGCTCATGCATCTATAACGCATATCTGCCTATTTGAGCTTGAGTAAATAAAAACAGGGCCAGAAAAAAAAAAAAAAGATGAATGACCTGCACTGTGTTCCAGGAAAAGAAAAATGCTATTTCAAGCTACTATAGTGTTTCAGAAAATAATGGTTTTTATCATTGCATTCGATCCTTAACTTTTTTAAAAGATTTTATAAAAGCATTTTTAAAGCATAAAGCGTTATATTTACACCTTTATTATATAAATCTAGACAAGAGTCTAGTAGTTCAGTAGTTTTAAACATCAAATGTTTGTCCCTCTGTGATTCTGGCCTGTTATTAAATCATACAACAGTGTCAGAAGTTTTACATAATTATGATGTTTAATTCATAATTGTGCATTTTGACATTCAATTCACTGTAGTAAATATTTTAAAAATGCAAACTATTACAACTATTTTAAATACACACATAATATAGTGTAATATATAATATAAAAAAAGCTTTATTTGAACATTTCATACACGCTATTAGATAAATTGTTGCCAGTCATGTTGTCATTTAAAATCCAGACATCATTGGTAATATTATTGTTTTAGTGTTTATGCAAACAAAAAGTCATTTTATTTATTGTTTGTTGATTTTAAATACAAAACCTGATGAAATGATTTATGTGTCAGCACTTTTTGAACATGTCCAGCACATTTTAACAATTTAGGTCACTATAATCGCGATAAGAAATTTTGATACTGTTACATCTCTAATATGTATATATATATATATATATATATATATATATATATTTACTTTTAATTATTGAAAATATAAAAAAAATGTTAATAATAAAGTATTTATGATTTTTTAAATTATTTTTCACTTATTTTTCAGTTATTAGATTTATGAATAAAATATAATAAATAACAAATATAAAACTATTTTATATATGAATTCTACTCACTAAAAATATGTTTATCTCATTTGTGTGCAGCAGTTACCACATAAAATAAATAAATAAAGTTTCAGTTTGTTTTATTTTAAAAGCTATTTTGTTGCGTTTTGGTGTATTTGCATGAGCTGTCAGGCAGCAGTGTTGCCAAATCCACATTTTTTTCCACGTTTTTGGGCTACTTTGGGGCAATGTTTGATTAACAGTTGGTGGGGTTTTGTTACGAAGATTGACACACTTTGTCGAAGGGGAACGAAATCGACTGCTTCACCTGCTCAACATCATGATGTCTGTCAGCCATCGGCCCAAACCTAACTTCCAGAATTATAACAAATATAAAACTATTTTATATATGAATTCTACTCACTAAAAATATGTTTATCTCATTTGTGTGCAGCAGTTACCACATAAAATAAATAAATAAAGTTTCAGTTTGTTTTATTTTAAAAGCTATTTTGTTGCGTTTTGGTGTATTTGCATGAGCTGTCAGGCAGCAGTGTTGCCAAATCCACATTTTTTTCCACGTTTTTGGGCTACTTTGGGGCAATGTTTGATTAACAGTTGGTGGGGTTTTGTTACGAAGATTGACACACTTTGTCGAAGGGGAACGAAATCGACTGCTTCACCTGCTCAACATCATGATGTCTGTCAGCCATCGGCCCAAACCTAACTTCCAGAATTGAATGATCAATCATTTTCTGAAGGTTAAAAACCTCCTTTTTTGACTGACTATTTGTTGAAATAAAAAAAAATAAAAAATGAAGAGTTCAGACCATATTTTGTACCCTATTTGTGAAAATTGCCCATAAGTCATTTAAAACATTTGAAAGCATACAGATAAGAAAATGCCAATGTAGATGCAATACTGACTAAACTCATGTAAATAACAACAGCAGCAATATCCCAAAACACTCACAAAATAAACTCCAGACAAACAGCCTCTGCAACTCTATCATCTCTATTGACGAGAGTGCGGCTGCCGTTTATGGAGGCCGGTGTTCAGTTTCTTGAGTTTGGTGACACGAGGCGCCGAATTAGCAGCAGAGATCTGGATTTGAGCCTCACAGATCCAATCAAGCATCATGTGCAATTCATTTCCACCTCTGTAAGAGCAGCACGAGCGCTCAGGAGCTCAGCGTAATGCACACGAGCGCATCGGGTTGCAGAAACCCAGAGACATTTCTCATGCTGCACATAAACCATCCCAGTGATTAAATCTGTGCAACTGCTCCAGTTTCCTATCGAGCAACCAGCAAAACTCCATATCAAAGAGAGGGTTGACTGAGTTTATTAATACGACTGATGAGTGCTGATCTGAAAAAACAACAACTCTTAAATAAAACAGACCTAAAAA
>NW_015551085.1:129256-138990 GCF_001515605.1 Sinocyclocheilus anshuiensis | reverse complement strand
TGTATATATTAGGGGTGTAACGGTTCACAAAATTCACGGTTCGGTTCGGTTCGATACGACACAGTGGTGTCACGGTTCGGTACGTTCTGTACGGGGGTAATTGGTTACGTCGCAATGCCGGTGAACGTCTTAATCTCAATCAATTCACTATATGCAGAAAGTGAAAGTAAAAACGGAATGACGGAGTAATGACGGAGCATTATTCTCTCAGAGATGACGAGAGACGAATCTACTTCAACATAACAGTATATAGCTAACTGTTTTCATTTATTCCATTAATATTTCTCTTGTGGCCTGTACATAGTGGAAAAAAATTTGATTAGTTGATTATAGGCCTATAATTCATTGTATAATAGACCTGTTTTAAAAGTAAACAGCCTAATCTTTTGTTATCCTCGCAGCGCGTCAGTTATGCGGTAATTATTGTGGGGCAAATTAATTGTAATTTTAATTTAATAAAAGTAACTTCATAACAATAATAGGCCTAATAAAAATAAGAATGTAACAGGCCGGCCTACATTAATTGGAAATGCCAAATATCTTAATACTGCCAACAACTGATGTTTTTGACAATATATCTGGCTATCGTCGATACAAGATCATCGTCTTTCGACGCACCCCAGCAAGAGGAGGTTATCACGGGGCAGACAGCACGTCGCCTGTTACGTCGTTTAGGCTGCCTTGTTGAGCGTAGTGGCACTGAGAACATTATATTTCACACACTTTAAACTCTTTTAGTTTCCAAATGTAAGAGGATTAGTGCAACGAATTGAACCAAAAGCCTCGTAACGAACGGTTCAATACGAATATGTGTATCGTTACACCCCTAATATATATATATATATATATAATGTATTTCTTTTTTTGTTTATTTAAATGTGTGTGTGTGTTAATATAATTCATATGAATATGTCTATATATACACAAGCAAATATACACATCTGACTGTTATTTACTATACAATCAATATGAACAAAAACTATATTATATAAAACTTTAAGTAAAATGATATAGAAAAATAATATTTTTTTTTATACTTGAAATAAAATAAACATTACCTGAAACAAAATAATACATATAATAAACTTTAAACTTATTTTATTTCAGCTAGTTGCAAAGGTAACTTTTCTCATTTTCATTCATTTGTGTGTCTAAATATAAAAACACATACATTTTATATTAGATTTCATATTGCAACCAAAATCATTATATGTATATACTGTATGTATAATGTTTATGTATAACATTATAAAAAATTAACAAAAAATAATAATAAAACAAAAAAAAATAAAAATGTATAAAAACTATACTGACATTTAAAAATACAACAACAACAAAAAACCTAAAATTGTAACTAAAATTTAAATGAAAAGGGAAATAAAAATTTTTTAAAAAAAATCTGCAGATGCAGTCAGATCTTATATGTATATACTGTATGTATAATGTTTATGTATAACATTATAAAAAATTAACAAAAAATAATAATAAAACAAAAAAAAATAAAAATGTATAAAAACTATACTGACATTTAAAAATACAACAACAACAAAAAACCTAAAATTGTAACTAAAATTTAAATGAAAAGGGAAATAAAAAAATCAAAAAAAAATCTGCAGATGCAGTCAGATCAGTAACGGTTTCGGCCCTCGAGGACCTGAAGCCATTAGCAAACACACAGGAGGAATCAGACATCATGAGGCGTAACGCTGCACCTCTCCAGAGAGTCACCTCAACACAGCACACTCTCTCTAGATGAACTGCATCCACTCACTGAGCGCATCAAATACACGTCAGTGTGCTATGAGCTTCTGAACTGTAGATTAATACAAGTTTGAGTGTAATATGAAAGAAGGAGATATTATGGTAAATGCATAACAATATGCATGCAATTTTGATGCCACTATGTAACTACAATCTGTGTGAAATTACATGTTTCATGTGACGTGACCCAGTGTTATTTTAATATTTTATTACAGTATTTAGTGATTTTATTTAAGGTTATATTATAATCATTTTAAATTTGTTTTATTTTATTATATTTAATTTTAATTTTAGTTTAATAATTTAGTTTTTTTTAATAAATTAGTTTTTGTCATTTTTATTATTTTTATGTCAATATAGTTTTCATTATTTTTTATTTCAGATTTAGTTTTAATTATTTAAGCACATTAAGTTAAACTAAATGAAAATTAGAAATGTTGCTTTGACAACTAGCTTATATAAAATAAGTAAAAAAAAATTCATATTTTATTTTATTTCAGGTAATGTTTATTTTATTTCAAGTAAAAATATATTATTCTGAATTAATTTTTATTTTAAATTTTCCATTTTCATTTTAGTTAAGGTGTTAGTAATTTTGTTGTGTATTTTTATCAGTTTTGTTAGTTTTTTTTTTTCTTAAATGTCAATTTAGTGTTCATTATTTTTAATTTCAGATTTAGTTTTACTTATTTTAGTACATCAAGTTAATATTTCTTTGGCAACTAACTGCAATAAATTAAGTTTAATGTTTTATTTTGTGCAATGTTTATTTTATTTAAAGTAATAAAAATGATGATTTTGAATTCGTTTTTAGTTTCTATTTTCCACTTTCATTTTTGTTAAAGTTTTAGTAATTTTTTGTTTTTCTGTCATTTTTTTGTCAGAAATTAATTTATTTTGATTTCAGATTTAGTTTTAGTTATTATCAGTTTAAACTAAATGCAAATAAGAGATGTCGTCTTGGTAACCAGTTCAAATGAAATAAGTTTAATTGTTTTATATTTGATGTTATTTCAGGTCGAAGTCATTTCAAGTAACAGAAATGTTTTTTATGATTTTAATTTACTATAATAATCCTAACGCGGGCACAACAGTTTTCAGTATAAATTGTTTGTGAAACCATTCTTACATAAAAGTCTAAGATAGTTGCATTTAATTCTATATAAAATGATTTACAAAGAAAAGTGCTTCATCAATGAGTCCTGGATATAAAAAAAATACATTATATTTATAATGACATACTTCAACTTTAATATTTCAGATATTTAAGAGACACTTTACTATTAAGTGATTAGATATGTTTTAAATGATTGGATTTATGTGAGATACATGACATGGTACATATGAAGTCTCTGTAATGAATAGAGCGCTATACAGATGAGCAGAAAGCACCTGCTGAGCCGAGAGCTCAGATCCTCAGAAACATATCTGCGACGCATCGCACACAAGTCAAGCAGCGCTGACACACTGAGCAGGGAAATAAATATCAGGCAACTCTTACACTGTGTTGCATGACTTTCCACACAATCCTCTGGCAGGCATTGAAAAGAGGGAGAGAAAGAGACGAGAGAAATAAATGCATTATATATGGGGTCCAAAATACTGAGACTAGTGGGTTTTTTAGGGTTTTGTTTATTTAACCTTGAAAGCTTGAAAGCATCATTAAAGCTGAAGGAGATAAACCAGACCAAATAAGAAAAACCTAACAACTAAAACATGCATATATATATATATACATAAGAGTTCATTTGCAAAAACCGATAAACGCCACTTTAAAACAAATGAGCTGATTGCCGTGCATTATTCTCCACACTTATGCTCTAAACAATGTAATGACATGAAAAAATACTAAATTCACAAAGCTTTTTATTTCTGGTTCTCAGATATGAAGAGCTCATTTGCAAAAACCGATAAACGCCACTTTAAAAAAAATGAGCTGATTGTCGTGCATTATTCTCCACATATAGCGCGATCTGAACCCTAAACACGTTTTGTCCACTTTCAAGGCATCGCGAATTCACGTTTTACTGCAGAAGCCGACAAGCGCCCTTGTTGTTTTTGAACAGAAGCTGATGAGTGCATTTCAGCGAATCAGTGCGCTGTATTCAGGTCAGCTGACAAGGCTACTTTCACTTTGAAAAGACGTGCTAGACTAGCTGAGAGGAGTTTCGTCAAAGCTGACTAAAAGTGATCGAGGACGGATAATTTCGATGAACCTGTGATATCTTCTCCAGGGCGAAAAAGGAAAGTAAAAGCTGAAGGGTTTTCACGAAAGCTTGCAAAAGCAGCGCGTTACAATAGTAACTTGTAATAGTAAAAATTTAGTTATCGATTTTTGCAAATGAACTCTTCATATATATATATATATATATATATATATATATATATGTGTTTGTGTGTATTTTTATATTTTTATATACGCCAATCAATAGAGAGTCTTCACTAACGGTCAAGAGAAAACAAGAATTAATTTTGCCATCAGCGTGAACGAAGGTTACAGATAATGGTTTCGTCTCAAAACCTAGTGTGCTGCCTACGTAGACAGTATTTTAAGACATCATAGATGTGATTCAAAGGCAAAATGTCAGCAGTTATTTAAGATTCCTCATTTTAATACAGCATCACATTCAAAAGTTTGGTTCTAATATTTTTGAATGCCTCTTCTGCTCAACAAGGCTGCATTCATTTGTGACCCTGCAGCACAAAAGCAGTGTTAAGTCGCTGGGGTATATTTGTAGCAATAGCCAAAAATACATTGTATGGGTCAAAATTATTGATTTTTCTTTTATGCCAAAAATCATTAGGATATTAAGTAAAGATCATGTTCCATGAAGATATTTTGTAAATTTCCTACCGTAAATATATCAAAACTTAATTTTTGATTAGTAATATGCACTGCTAAGAACTTCATTTGGACAACTTTAAAGGCCATTTTCTCAATATTTAAATTTTTTGCACGCTCAGATTCCAGATTTTCAAATAGTTGTGTCTCGGCCAAATATTGTCCTATCATAACAAACCATACGTCAATGGAAAGCTTATTTATTCAGCTTTCAGATGATGTATAAATCTCAATTTCAAAAAATTGACCCTTATGACTGGTTTAGTGGTCCAGGGTCACATTTGATCAAAAATACAGTAAAAATATTATTACAATTTAAAATAGCTGTTTTATATGTGAATATATTGTAAAATGTAATTTATTTCTGTGATCAAAGATGAATTTTCAGCATCATTACTCCAGTCTTCAGTGTCACATGATCTTCAGAAATCATTCTAATGTTCTTTTGTAACATTCTAAATGTCTTTAATGTCACTTGTGATCAATTTAATGCACCCTTGCTGAATAAAAGTACTAATTTCTCCTAAAACATCAGGGTGCCTCTGCAGGCAGTTCAGGAGGTTTTAGACGGAGCCCGTGTTTCCCGCAGGTACTTGAGTCTGATCACGCTAGATTTGCTCTTACCAGGCGGTCGAGGCGAGTGGCGTCCGCGGCGGTCGGAAGCTCCTCGGGGTTGTAGGGACTGAAGCGGCCGCTGAATGTGTCGGAGACGCCGCGGGCCGACCTGCTCATTCCTGAAGGCTTCGGCTGTCCACAACCTTGGAAAACCTGCAATTACACAAAGAGTTTGAGGAGTGCGTCTGCATTCGGCTGAGCGGAGAAACACAAACACGCTATTCTCACTCCAACATCAAATGACGAAGGAAAACAATATGGTTATGTCCAACTTAGCTGCATCTTTCGTGCCTAAAATCGGTTTCATTCTCAACCACATGTTATTTCATGGCTTTAAATCAGAACTGTAAACACCATATACACCATATGAGGGGGAAATGTCGCCCCTTAAATTCACAACAGTGGTAGACCGATATGAGTCTTTCAATCACCAGTTCTTACATTTATTAAATTGGTTCCACTAATGTTGCATATTTGTTTATATCTTGGCTTTAAATATGAACAATTCTGAAAACATTTGGGTAGTTGATGCCGCACATGCCAGTGCATTAGATTTGAGGTAATTTTTACATCAATATAGAAGAGAAAACTGCATATTTTGGGGTGAATTTGAAGTAAGAGAAAATATTATTTTGGATACATTTTTGTATGAGTATATAAGAGAAAATCTTTAGTTTTAGATGAATTTTTATATGAACATATATGAGGAAAATGTCAATTTTTAGGTAACTTTTTTATGAATATATAAGAGAAAAAAATTATATTTTTATGTGAATTTGAATATGAATATATAAGAGAAAAACTATATTTTTAGGTGAATTTTTATATGGATACATAAGAGAAAAAAATATTTTAGGTGAATTTTTATATGAATACATAAGAGAAAAAATATTTTTCGGTGAAGTTTTATATGTATAATTTTGGGTGAATTGTTATATGAATATATAAGAGAAAAATGTATATTTTATGTGAATTTGAATATGAATATATAAGAGAAAAACTATATTTTTAGGTGAATTTTTATATGACTATACAAGAGGAAAATGTACATTGTCAGGATTAATTTTATGTACATTTATAAGAGAACAAATATATTTTTAGTTGAATTTTTATATGGATACATAAGAGAAAAAATATTTAGGTGAATTTTTATATGAATACATAAGAGAAAAAATATTTTTAGGTGAAGTTTTATATAATATTTTATGCGAATTGTTATATGAATGTATACAAGGAAAATGTATATCTTTCAGTGAAGTTTTTATATGAATACACAAGAGAAAATATATATTTTGGGGTGAATTTATTTTATGAATATATAAGAGAACAAATGTATATTTTAGGTGATTTTTTGTAAGAATATTTATGAGAAAAACGTATTTAAGTGAATTTTTAAATGAATATATAAGAGAGAAACATTTTTAGGTGAACCGTTATATAAATATATAATTGGAAAATATATAATGTTTAGGTAACATTTTATATGAATATATAAGAGAAAATGTATATTTTAGGTGAATTTCTATATAAGATAAATTTTTAATTGTTTAGCTGAATTTTATTATAAATATATGAGAGATTTTTTTTTTTGTGCCATGACCTGGCACAAACAAATAATGTTTTTTGTGCCATAACATTATTAATGTTAACTAAAGCTAAAACCATAAATATTTTCACTATTTAAAATAATAAAATAAAATAAATGTTAACTGGAATAAAATAACATATAAAAACAACAACAACAAAAAAACAACGTAAAATAACTAAAACTAAATAAACTAAAAACAAAATTTATTTAAAAACGTAAAAAAAAACCTAAAAAAAACACAACAGTAAAATTATTAACATTTAAAGTAAACAATGAAAGTGAAAATTTAAAATATAATAATAAAATCTAACTCAAGATATTAACAAAAACTACAATATACCAATGCTATTTAAATAACACTGTCCGTGGCTGATTTTTCTGAATTTGAATAAACTTTTCACATTCACTAGCTCACTTTAAATGGACTTGCCATGTAAAACCAATGGTTTACTTGTAGTTGTCTCTGCATATTAAAGGATAAGAGAAAGTATTTTAACAACCATGACACACATCAACTTCAACTATTCCAAGAAGTTGAAATCCCGCGAGGGGGCCGAATAACGGCATCTCCTGTGTGATTTAAACCACGCTCTGCCATTTTTTCTCCTCCAAAAACTGCAATTAGTGGCTGCGTCAGAAATGCAGAGAGATGCAGGAGACACATTTACTGGCCCGAGCGCCGAGCTACAAATTTCTGACCATCCGCAACTATGCTGTTAAAAATAAGACTGGAAGCGGGATGAGAGGCTTCGGGTTCGGAGCTGAAGCCAGCAAAAGCCACAGATCACTTAATTCTAGGCTTGCTTGTTCAAGACGTGATATCACAACATGATGATTATGGAGGAGCGCAGCTGCTGGATGGGACATACTTGATAGGAGAGCTGCATGCTGTTCTCCTGCATGTTCATGATGGCTTCGGATATCTTCACATCGATGGGCTCCATGACGGACTCGATGTTGAAGGGCCCCTCCAGGCGCTCCATCACGAGCAGCATGGCATCTGTCAAAACACACAAACCAGAAGAAAGACAGACAGATTGTGTGTTATTTAATAGCCAGTGATAGTCCACCTGGAGACTGCAATGCATTTGGTTAACAGCTCAAAACATTAATTATGAGCTTTCATGCCAAACATGTCCAGGTCACATTTCACCCCAAATGAAAAAATGTCCACAAGTGCCATGAAAAAAATTGTCCTTAAAATAGGCTTTATTTTCTTTTAGGCAAAATATAATTCCTAAAAAAAAATGCACAAAAATTCTGCAAAAATGGTCCTCAATATGCGTTTTATTTTATTTTTTAGGATAAATATAATTTATAAAAAAATGTACAGTCCTTAAAATAGCTTTATTTTAATTTTAAGCACAATATAACTTCTAATAAAAGTCCTTAAAATAGCGTCTCGGTTACGTATGTAACCCTCGTTCCTTGAAGGAGGGAACGGAGACGTCATGTCGGTGACTGACAAATTGGGATCTCGCTTAGAGAGACCAATCCCTTCGAGTGTAAACTAAACAAGCCAATGCACATTGGCATGTGATGATTGCATCCAGCTGCCGCTGATCACATCGTGAGCATAAAAAGGCAGCCGGTGCAACGCATACCAGGTTTTCGCTGAGGAGTCGAGCCGGTGACCCAACCGCTCAGCAGTGGCACAGCAGCCGTGGCGACGGGACGTGACGTCTCCGTTCCCTCCTTCAGGGAACGAGGGTTACATACATAACCGAGACGTTCCCTTTCAGTCGGTCACTCTTGACGTCATTGGGAATCCTTACCAAAGCGCCATGGATCCTGCCCCTTCCATTGTCCTGTGCGAGCCTCCTGCACCCCTGTTTGGTGTAGGCGGGGGCTCGCAACAAGAAGACCAGTCACCCTTGTCGTAGCACTACCCACTCAGTGAGATTGGATAACACTGGGAAAACGTATCCGTTCTTCTTGGAACAGGAATTTACCGTGGACTTTACACATATGGGATCCACTTAGGTCTCTACATATGGAACCCAGCCCTCTACTGGTTCTCAAGGATTCATCGAGTGAGGGCCTGGCACCGGATGTTCCGCCACGTCTGGCTGCCGAGTGGATGGAGGAGCTTGACAGGGCCTACAATACGGACACTCTGGAGCAGTTTTAGCAAGCCGACACTAAACCGAGGCTTCTCATTGCCTCTACCTGTTTGAGGTGAGAACACAGGAGGATACCGGCTCCACACGAAGGCTATAGAATCTAGCGAATGTGTTGGGGGTTGCCCAGCCAATAAGGCTCTACAAATATCTGTCAGCGAGGCGCCACGAGCCAGCGCCCAGGAGGATGCAACACTTCTAGTAGAGTGAGCTCGCAACATGAGCAGGCAGGGCACAACCTGTGCCTGACCCAAGAGGGTATAGAGGGGGGCCGGGGAGGATTTAACCTTCTCGCCCCCCTAAGGAACCTGATGACCAGGTCATCCTTCCCTACCAACTTCCCTTCCACGGGGTCATGGTTAGCAGCAAGCGCAGCGACATAGACTTTAAGGGTGGAGGGAGACAGCGTTCGCTTCAACCCTTGCTGCAAAAAGGAAAGCACGACCCTGATCGGGCATTTCCGGGGGTCTTCTCGGTGAGAAGAACACCACTCGACTAACAGGTTCCACTTCAAGGCGTAAGTGTGTCTCGTAGATGGTGCTCTCAACGAAGTGATGGTGTCAACTACCTCCTGGGGAAGGTCACCTAGAACCTCCGCGTCCCGTCCATTTGCGAAGGCCCCGCGGCCAGCTGTGTGCCAGTGCATCCGTGCCGAGTGTTCCTTCGGTCAGGGAGTAAAACAACTGGCAGTGAGAAGTCTCTGGAGATGCAAACAGGTATACTTGAGCGTCTCCGAAACGTCTCCAAATCAGCTAGGAGCATAGCTCGTGACAGCTCGTCGGCCGTACGGTTGAGCAGACCCGGAAAA
>NW_015551085.1:116940-128655 GCF_001515605.1 Sinocyclocheilus anshuiensis | reverse complement strand
AGGTCACCTAGAACCTCCGCGTCCCGTCCAGGGACCAGACATGAAGTTTCCAGAGGTCTGGACGCGGGTGCCACAGGGTGCCCCGTCTCTGATTCAGTAGATCCTTCCTCAGAGGAATCTGCCAAGGAGGGGCTGTCACAAGGAGCATCAGTTCCGGGAACCAAGTCCGAGTGGGCCAGTAAGGCGCCACGAGCAGGACCTGCTCCTCGTCCTCCCTGATCTTGCACAGTGTCTGTGCGAGAAGGCTCACTGGAGAAACGCATATTTGCGAAGGCCCCGCGGCCAGCTGTGTGCCAGTGCATCCGTGCCGAGTGTTCCTTCGGTCAGGGAGTAAAACAACTGGCAGTGAGAAGTCTCTGGAGATGCAAACAGGTATACTTGAGCGTCTCCGAAACGTCTCCAAATCAGCTAGGAGCATAGCTCGTGACAGCTCGTCGGCCGTACGGTTGAGCAGACCCGGAATATGAATGGCACGAAGTGACCTCAGAACCTTCCGATTCCAAAGGAGGAGGTGGTGGGCAAGTTGCATCATGTGACGGGAGCGCTGCCATGCCCACCTCGGGACTCGGCCATGAAGCCAGTGCTGAAGCGGTCTCATATGAAGCAGCCCCAGCGGTGTAACTGCCGCTGCCATATGCCCCAGGTTTCAGTGGGACCGCTGTCCTGCCCTTGAATGAATTCAAGCAGTTTAGCACCGACCGCGCATGTTCCTCGGTTAGGCGTGCTGTCTGTTCGACCGAATCCAACTCCATACCGAGAAAAGAGATCTTCTGCACCGGGGAGAGTTTGCTTTTTTCCCAGCTGACCTGAAGACCCAACTGGCTGAGGTGCCAGAGCACCAGGTCCATGTGCTCGCACAACTGATCCCGAGACTGTGCTAGTGTAAGCCAATCGTCGAGATAGCTGAGGATGCGACACCCTGCTCTCTGAGGGGAACAAGAGCCCCCTCCGCAACTTTCGTGAAGACACGGGGCGACAGGGAAAGCCTGAAGGGCAGGACCTTGCACTGACATTCACGTCCTTCGAATGCGAACCGCAGAAATGGTCTGTGGTGCGGAAGGATCGACACATGAAAGTACACATCCTTCAGGTCGATTGCTGCAAACCAATCTCGGGGATGGATGCACCCAAAGATGTGTTTCTGCGTCAACATCTTGAACGGTAATCGATGAAGGGCCCGGTTCAAGACACGCAGATCCAAGATTGGTCGTAACCCACCGCTTTTCTTGGGTACAAATTAAGTAGGGGCTGTAAAACCCCATCTTAATATCGGCTGGAGGGACCGGCTCTATTGTGTCCTTTGCCAGTAGGACTGCGATCTCCGCAAGCAAGACAGCAGCATCGGCCACCTTCACTGCTGTGAAGCGGATGCCACTGAACTTGGGGGGACTATGAGCTAGAGGGACCAGCTCTATCACGTCCTTCGCCAGTAGGACTGCGATCTCCGCACACAAGACATGAGCATCGGCCGCCTTCACTGCCGTGAAGCGGATGCCACTGAACTTGGCGGGACGCCGGGCGAACTGAATCGCATAGTCGATGCTGATGGTCCACAGAAGCCAGCAAGACGGGCTGGGTAGCGCTAGCCAGGCACCCAGATACCGTGCAAGTGGGAACAGCGGAACCACCACCGTACCCGCAGTGGGGCAGCGAGGTGGAACGCAGGAACCCAACTCGGGTGGCTCATGGGCGGACCGCCAAGTTTGACGGGGGCCTGGATGGGCGGGGTGGCCTGTCTACGCCCAGCTCCACGGCACCACTTGCTCAAGGCTGCTGTGGAAGCGGCACGAGAGCGGTGATGGCTGCCCTTGGCAATGAGCAGGCTGGGGCGCTGCGGCCGGCAGACGGTTGGAGGCAGCATCTGCCCACCGGGACAGGAAGTAACAAATCGCCTCAGTCTGCTTTTGTGCAGCCGAGAACTGCTGGGCTTAATGCCCAGACACGTGAGGCAGTGATTGTGACCATCACCCGGTGCCAGGTAATGACCGCATCCAGAAATGCACGGGTGAAACGGCATCTTTAAAAAGACGATCCGTCGTCTTTACAAAGAAGC
This sequence comes from Sinocyclocheilus anshuiensis, assembly GCF_001515605.1. Classification (NCBI taxonomy): domain Eukaryota; kingdom Metazoa; phylum Chordata; class Actinopteri; order Cypriniformes; family Cyprinidae; genus Sinocyclocheilus; species Sinocyclocheilus anshuiensis. The sequence goes on along the minus strand of NW_015551085.1, from coordinate 126,602 downwards.
ACCCATGTAAGCTCTTTTAGAGAAATAGGCTCTTTCAGGGAAATGCTCTTTTACGTGCTGAGACGCACAGAGGAAATGGCCGCTTGCAGCACGACAAGGGGTATTGCAGCCTGAAGTGCACAACCCACTTGACACAGGAACGACCACCACTGAAGCATCATCCGCCAACACAAAAAGCTCCCTAGAGCGCGCTGAACTCGTCATCAAAACGAAGATATTGGTAGGAGCAGAACGATGTTATCGCTCGGCTCCGAACCGAAAAGCTGGTATGCGTTGCACCGGCTGCCTTTTTATGCTCACACTGTGATCAGCGGCAGCTGGATGCAATCATCGCATGCCAATGTGCATTGGCTCATTTAGTTTACACTTGAAGTGGATTGGTCTCTCCAAGCGAGATCCAAATTCGTCGGTCACCGACGTGACGTCGAGAGTGACCGACTGAAAGGGAACCTTTATTTTCTTTTTAGGCAGAGTATAATTTCTGGAAAAAAAAAAATGCAACAATAATGCAAAAATTGTCCTTAAAATAGCCTTTATTTTTTTATTTTTGGGCAAAACAATTTCTAAAAAAAAAAAAAAGGTCCTTAAATTGTCCTTAAAAAATGCTTTATTTCTTCAGCCAAAATATAAATAAAAAATATACATATATGCACAAATGATCCTTAAAATAGGCTTGTTTTCTGTTTAGGCAGTGGGGCAGCGAGGTGGAACGCAGGAACCCAACTCGGGTGGCTCATGGGCGGACCGCCAAGTTTGACGGGGGCCTGGATGGGCGGGGTGGCCTGTCTACGCCCAGCTCCACGGCACCACTTGCTCAAGGCTGCTGTGGAAGCGGCACGAGAGCGGGGATGGCTGCCCTTGGCAATGAGCAGGCTGGGGCGCTGCGGCCGGCAGACGGTTGGAGGCAGCATCTGCCCACCGGGACAGGAAGTAACAAATCGCCTCAGTCTGCTTTTGTGCAGCCGAGAACTGCTGGGCAAAGTTCTCGACGGCATCGCCGAAGAGGCCGGTCTGGGACACAGGAGCATTGAGGAACCGTACTTTGTCTGTGTCCCTCATGTCTGCCAGACACAGCCAGATATGGCGCTCCACAAGTGTGGACATCGCACGACCCAGAGAACTCGCAGTGACCTTCATCGCTCAGAGGGCGAGGTCACTAGCGGTTCGGAGCTTTTTCAGAACTTCCGGATCGTGACCACCCTCGTGCAGGTCCCTCAGTGCCTGATGAACCTGCAGTAATGCCATAGCGTGTAAGGTGGAGGCAGCCTCTCCACAGGCCATATAAGCACTGGTGGACAGACCAGACGAATTGCCTCCAGGAGGAGGCGGTCTTAGGACACAACTGCATCGCTACCGATCGCTCCACCGGGGGGAATCGCTGTATACCCCCTAGCTGCACCCCCATCGAGGGTGGTGAGGGAGAAGGAACCAGCAGGTCGGTTTCTGGCAGTAAAAGGTGCCGACCCTGACCTGGTGATCTCCTCATGCACCTCCGGGAAGAAAGGCAACAGGGCGGGGTGCTTAGGCTTGTTTTCTTTTTAGGCAAAAAATATTTAAAAAAAAAAAAAAAAAAAAAGCACAAATAATGCAAAAAATGGATTGACTTTATTGTTTTATTAGGAAAAATTTAATTTCTAAAAAAAAATGCAAACAATTTCTTAAAAAAATATAATTGAAGAAAATGCAAAAAAAAGTCCTAAAACAGTCTTTTTTTTTCTTTTTAGGCAAAATATAATTAAAAAAAAAAGTAAAAAATTCCTAAAACAGTCTTTTTTTTTCTTTTTAGGCAAAATATAATTTAAAAAAAAAGTAGGCTTTATTTTCATTGTAGGCAAAATATGATTTCTAAAAATAATTATGCAAACATGATTCTTAAAATAAATTTAATTTTTTATTTCAGGAAAAATATCAATTCTAAAACAAAATGCAAAAATGTTCTTTAAATAGCTCTATTTTATTTTCAGGCAAAACAATTTTTAAATATTAAATTTTTATTATTATTTTGGAGTTTATACTCAATTATGAAAATATTTTTTTCAAATTTGAATAAATTAAATGTTGATTTATAACCAAAGTTGAGTGTGTTTATAGGATGGATGGACATAAAGCCTCTAATACGTTCACAGGCCGTGCTAATGGCAGCTGACGCAGGTGTGGCAACACTTTTGTCCACAAATATGCCCGGGAAAGCATAGCCGACATCTCTGGATCCGATTCAGGCATTGCTACCATCCCAGAGGGTGGCAGCGCAGCCGAATCTTCCTCTCTAGAGAGCTCTCCCTCCGATGCAGTGATCGACATCCGTTCGTCGGGAGGAGCAACTAAGGATACTGCTGATACGCTCTTTGAAGAGGGCCCAGCGCGTTCCTTTGGCAGCTCGTTTCTTTCACGTCAACATCTATTTTCCCAGGCGTGGACTGCATGTCTGAACATCCAAACGCCACAAAAACCTCCAAACATGATGTGGAGTGGCTCAGCAGTCGGGCACTGGAGCTGGCATCAGCCACGCCAGACAATACGGCTCCACATCAGTCCTTCAGAGAAACTACAATCCAAGAATATTTACATGGCTTCCAACAGGGTCAAAAAGTGTCAAACATAATATTATAAGATGTTTTGAAGTAGCTGCTTTTATACTTTATTCTAAAAAGAAGGAAAAACACACCAAAATCCCCCAAATTTAGTTTTGTCAATGAAAAGAGTGACTGGCAAACCTGCAGCATCACATAAAATGCATACTTATAAAATGGCCCTTAAAAGCTTGATTTACTTCATAGGCAGAATAAGATTTAAAAAATGGAAAAATAATGCAAAAATGGTCCTTAAAATAGTTTTTAAGCAACAAAAACTAAAATAAATAAATAAATAAAATGGAAAAATTAATGGAATGGAATTTCTTTTTAGGCAAAATACAATTTTTACAAAAATATGAAAATAATACAAAAATGGTCCTTAAAAGGCTTTATTTTCTTTTTGGGCAAAATACTTAGAAAATGCTAAATTAATGTACAAATTGTCCTTATCGTTAGGCAAAATATATTTTGCAGACAAATACAAAAATGTTCCTTCAAAACGCTTTATTTTATGCCAAATATAATTTCTAAAAAATAAAAAAAAAACAATAATGCAATAATTGTCCATAAAAATGGCTTTATTTTTGATATTAGGCAAAATGTAATTAAAAATAAAAATGCAAAAATGGTTCTTTAAAACTTTTTTTCTTTTTGGGCAAAATATAAATGGAAAAATTAATGGAATGGAATTTCTTTTTAGGCAAAATACAATTTTTACAAAAATATGAAAATAATACAAAAATGGTCCTTAAAAGGCTTTATTTTCTTTTTGGGCAAAATACTTAGAAAATGCTAAATTAATGTACAAATTGTCCTTATCGTTAGGCAAAATATATTTTGCAGACAAATACAAAAATGTTCCTTCAAAACGCTTTATTTTATGCCAAATATAATTTCTAAAAAATAAAAAAAAAGCAATAATGCAATAATTGTCCATAAAAATGGCTTTATTTTTGATATTAGGCAAAATGTAATTAAAAATAAAAATGGTTCTTTAAAACTTTTTTTCTTTTTGGGCAAAATATAAATAAATAAACAAAGCAAACACAGTCTTTAAAAATGGCTGTATTTTCTGTTTAGGCAAAATATAATTTCTAAAAAAATATGCAATGCACAAATGGTCCTTAAAATAGGCTTGAATTTCTTATTAGGCAATATGTAATTTCTTATATTAAAAATTACGCAAAATTGTCCTTAAAATTGGTTTTATTTTAATTTCAAGCAAAATATAATGAAAAAAGGTCCTAAAATAGCCTTTATTTTCTATTTAGGCAAAAAAAAAAAGCTTTATTTAATTTTCAGGCTAAATATACCTTCTACATTTTTCAACAAAGCTGCTTTTATTCTTTGTTCTTCAAATAAAAATACACCAGAATCCCCAAACTTTAGTTTAGTCTATGAAAAGAGTGACTGCAGCATTACTTTAGCATACACATATATTCCTGCACACAGAAAATCTGCAGTCTTTCTCTGACATGATGTTATGCTGGTAGTAAAGCAAGAGCAGCGATGTGCCAGACTCTCTTCCCAACATGATCCCAGAGCACAGCTGCGAGCCATTAACCGTTTCCGGCCGACACTCGTGTCCTCCAGCAGCTCTGTCAGTACTTGTTTGTATTTGTTTAACCCTGTCTGCTCCTGTGAGATCAGCCACTATGCAAACAGCTGTTATTAAACCATCCACAGGTGAGATCACACACTTTTATCACCCAACACACTTCACAACATCTAAAACACTGTGTGTGACAGATAGAAAATGCATCAAACTATGACCCTGGTGAAAAAATGCACTGGTTTATAAACAACAACAAAAGATTTAAGATATAAATGATAATGTTTTTGAAAGAAGTCTTTTCTGCTCATCAAGGCTGCATTTATTTGCTCAAAAATACAGTAAAATCAGTAAAAATCGGAAAATTAAAAAAAAATTGAATATGACTGTTTTCCATGTGAATATACAGTATGTCAAACTATAATCGATTGCTGTGATCAAAGCTGAATTTTCAGCATCATTACTCCAGTCTTCAGTGTTACAAGATTCTTCCGAAATCATTCAAATATGCTGATTTGCTGCTTATTTGATTATTATCAATGTTGAAAACAGTTGTGCTGCCCAATATTTTTGTGGAAACCGTGACACATTTTATTTTTCATTATTTTTTTTTTTGATGAATAGAAAGTTCAAAAGAATGTCTCGAGTTACGCATGCAACCATGGTTCCCTGAGAGGGAACGAGACGCTGCGCCCCCTAGGAGGCACATTGGGGAATGCAGCCTGCATGACCGGTGTCTGAAGCACGTGTGAAACAATGCCAATCTATTGGTCCAACTGGCCCATGACATCATAGGTGGGGTGCCCGGAAGTATAAAAGGGCACCTGCTGAATACGTCATCCACTTATCTGTCTGAAGGAGATGTAAACAGGCAGGCCGAAGGCATGGCAAGGGGGCGCAGCGTCTTGTTCCCTTTCGGGGAATCATGGTTACATGCGTAACCAGAGACGTTCCCCTTCTAGGGAACTCCACGCTGCGCCCCCTAGGGGGCACATTGGAACGATGATCAGGTAGCCCCAGCCTCGGGACGCGGAAGATGGCCACGCCTCTTATCTAGCACGTTCCTGAGATCCTTTTTCCCTTTGTTAGCGGTAGGCTTCCCTTGCCGACTCCTAGAGGGAGGAGGGTGCGGTTAGCAACGCTAGACTTTTGATCTTGTCTATGAGCCTCAGCTCTAGACCAATCATCCCCCTTAGAAGAGGATTTGGAGCGCCGGGGAATGAATTTCCTGAAAGCAGCCGATTGTGCTTTCACCTCCCTGAACTTCTCCACAACCTCCTCGACGGAAGTGCCAAAGAGAAAAAGAAAAAAATATTTTCTTTCTTCCCGATGGCCGCAAGGTTGATCCACAGATGTCTCTCTGTAGCCACCATCACCGCCATTGAACCCCCAATGGCAGCAGTAGTTTGCTTGGTGGCGCGGAGAGCCAAATCTGTGGTGCGGCACAGCTCTTCGACCACCTCAGGCGACAAACCTCTGCCCTTATCCAAATCCTTCAGCAAGTCAGCCTGATAGGCTTGCAACACCACCATGGTGTGCAAAGCACCACCAGCCTGACCCGCTTCTTCTATTTATAAGAGTTTTTTCCTCTCTCTTTTAATAGCAGATAAATCTATTTATTTTACTGTTCTAACTACACATAGTTATATAGATAGTTGCATTTTATTAACTGCATTTACAATTATTTTCCTGCTGTCTGTTTAGGTCATGACCCACCAACTACCTAAATAATACAGCAGAGAATGGTTATTAATTAGACAAATCCATTCATTTTTTGGAAAATTTAAGCAGCAAAATAATGAATGCATCAATTAAATTTTCATTTATGTTTACATTAAGAATGACAAATACTCGTGTCCCTTCATTACACTTCATAAAAACTCCTTGCTCGGCATTGCAGTGTTGTGTCAGTCTTCTAATAAAGCACTAATGTCTTATTCATGAGCAGCTCTTCTCAGGGCACAGGAAATGTTCGGTTCTTGAATTTTCATGAATTGTGAAGTTGTGGCTAGATCCTGTTACCTAATGAAACAAATCATGCGATTAAAAAGAAATGAGCAAATAAAATCAATAAGGATCCGTTTACAGTTTGGTAACAAAGGACTGCAGAAAGGGCAAGACTAATTTGTGTGTATGCCAAACACTAACAAGGGTGAAGAGAAATGTGAATTACAACAAAGAACTGAACAGGAAAAAATCATTTGTTTTCATTTTGGAATATTGTTGAGATTGTGAAGCGGAATGTTTTAGTTGATCTGGAATTTTAAATGAAAAAAATCAGCTCCTTGCAACGCCATAGCAACCACCCCAAATCCCCTAACAACTGAATAACAATTTACTAACAGCCACTTAACATAACACCATTGGAATATAAAAGTATATTTAAAAACTTTAATTTTAGGTGGGATTAATTGTGATTAATTTCAGAAAAAATGTGCGATTAATTAGTTAATTTTTTTAATCGATTGACAGCACTAATTTCATTACACGCACTACCACTAAAATACTCGCTGCATAAATGTGCAGCTTGCAGCATGTTGTAAATATTCGCGTCTTGTAACATTCTCCTGGTTTTCCGAACACACCTATTTTGCAGTGCAGCTCTCCAAGATGAACTGTTTGCTGAAAATAATTTGCATTTAATTTAAATTCAGCATATTTGCATGTCACTTCAGTTCTGTGAATGGAAGCTCGGCCGGACTAGACCTCAACATCTATTTCTGTCGGCTCGGGACAATCCTGCCAGAGTAACACTGGCACAACACACTGCAAACACTGTGTTTGTGGGGCTGAGATTTCCCTCAGGAACATTTTTAGACATAAAAACAGACACAAATGAGTCAATAGATGACATGCAGTAAGAGTACACAGTTTGAATGTGGACAGCAGCTCAGATTATTTGGTTTCAGAAGAATTCGATAGGAATAATTTAGTTCATCTGAATAATTTAATGGCATTAGTGTAACTAGTCTTCTACAGTCAGTTTTCTCTTTTCTGAATGAATGTTGCTGGTTACTTAAAGCCAACATATTTATATCTAGCTAAATGGTTAAAGGAATAGTTCACTCAAAAATGAAAATTTGCTGAAAATGCACTCAACCTCAATCCAAGATTAGGATGAGTTTATTTCTTCATCAGATTTGGAGAAATGTAGCATTCCATCACTTGCTCACCAATGAATCCTCAGCAGTGAATGGGTGCCGTCAGAATGAGAGTCCAAACAGCTGATAAAAACATCACAATAATCCACAAGTAATCCACAGGACTCCAGTCCATCAATTAATGTCTTGTGAAGCCAAAAGCTATGTGTTTGTAAGAAACAAATCTAAGATTAAGATATTTTAACTTCAAACGAGTCCAAATAACGCTTCCTCCCATGAAAAAGTGGTCTGGTCTGAATCAGGAGAGAAATCTGCACAGATCAAGCCCAAGCCAAAACAGCTCTAAACAAATATGTGGCAGGATTTTGATGTGAGAGACGACAGGAGATGGGTTTTTTCACTGGATGAAGCGTGGATGGATTATGGACTCATATTTTAGCTGGAAGCAACAGTTTAAAGTTAAAAATGTCTTAATGATGGATTTATTTTTTTATAAACACGCAGCTTTTGTCTTCTCCAGATGTTAACTGATGGACTGGAGTGGTGTGGATTACTTGTGGATTATTGTGATGTTTTTATCAGCTGTTTGGACTCTCATTCTGACGGCACCCATTCACTGCAGAGCATCCATTGCTGAGACACTGATGCAATGCTACATTTCTCCAAATCTGATGAAACAAACTCATCTACATCTTGGATGGACTGAGGGGAAGTACGTTTTCAGCAAATTTTCATTTTCATTAATCCATTAATAACAGGTCCAGTTTAAAGGCACAGACACCTGAAGGAAACTCCATCATCCCTTTGCAAATTCTTGTTTGCGATGAGAACTGGCGGTCAGCTTTGAGAATAATTCCCCTCGATATGACTCTGTGTCCAGGGTCACACCAGGCAACCGGACTTCCCCTTCCAACCAAGTCATTTGAACACAGACCACTCTATAGAAGCAATGTTAAAAACGCGCCGCAATACCCATCTAAGCCAAACCAAAGCACTGCCCAAGATCTGCCTGGAATAAATGGAGGGAAAAATTCCTAAACTGCCTTCCTAGCATGAGCTCGACACAACAGCTGGTCACTACGTTGCTGTAAAATCTTCATTCCAGCAATGCAACCCAAACCATAATAAAAACTCCAATAGAGAACACGTCAGGTTTAACGGCACAAATTCTTGCACATTGACAGGAAATGGGAGTTCACCTTAAAATTCTGTCATTATTTATTCAATCTCATGTTGTTTCAAAGCTGAATGCTGTTATTTTTTTAGTGCAACACAAATGCACTCAAAAATTAATCAAAGCATAGCTTTTATTAAGCATCTCCATCTGTTTTATTTTATAAATAATCATGTTTTCAAAATCATTTGTTTAAATTCCTCAGAATCAGCATTAATCTTTTAATTGTGAAATCTAATTTAAGACAATACACTACAGGTGAATAGGACGAAAAAAGTTACTAATAGATATAGTCTTTTAATCACACTACATTAAGACAATTGTTTTGTATTACAAGTTTTCCGCAATGTTATGCTTAAATATGCAAATAAGCATTATCTAATTAAATATGCACTAAATTACATACATTTCACACATGAAGTCAATTGGCCACTATAGCTGTTCTGCTGTTTTGTGTCCATCTGCTTCTCCCATTTGCTCTTTTTACAATGACTATCACTCTATATAGACTAATACAATCAGATACAACAATAAATATATACTGTATATATACTTGTATATATACAATATATACTGACAAACTGAACATTCACTTCACCGGTATGAGATGACTGGATGCTTTCAACTGATTTCCTATTAAACAAATCGCGATTCGTTTAGGTGTAGGAGTTTATATGAATGCATGTCTGAAGGGAACTTACTGTCTTTCGAAAAGTTTAGATGGTATTTTTTCTTGTCCTCTTGCCTCTGTATAATGCATATTAAAGTTCATAAGTGCAGCGCTGCTTTGTTTACAGCGGAAACCAAGGAAACACTTTAAGCGCCACCTGCTGGCAGAGGGTGAATCTGCGTCTCATTCAGCTCGTCTGCTGTTTCGGTTTCATGCAGATATTTTTTATGCATAGTTTCACAAAACTGAAGTCAAACCATTCTGTTTTTGCTTCAAATTTCGAAATTATACAATCTAATTTACATTAAAAACTGCTCATGTTGCATGTATGCAGCATCTTTGTTTGGATCGTGATTAAAATGCAGTGGTTGCCTCTAATTTTAAATGTTAAGAGCACAGACAAAGCCTTAGTTTGTTTATATGAAGAGATTTCTTTTATTTGTGTTACTTATTTATTTGATTTGGGGCTTGTTTTAAAATTTCAATTTAGTTTTGTTATTTACATTTACATTATATTTAAATGTTGTCATTTAGCAGACGCTTTTATCCAAAGCGACTTACAAATGAGGACAATAGAAGCAATCAAAACCAA
>NW_015551085.1:111434-115928 GCF_001515605.1 Sinocyclocheilus anshuiensis | reverse complement strand
AATAATAAAAGGACACATTTAATTTATAATTTGTCTTAAATCTCATTTTGTTAAAAAAAAACGTGAATCGAATCGTAAAATCAAAACCGTGAATCGAATCGAACCGTGAAATCAAAACCGTGAATCGAATCGAATCGAATCGCGAGTTGAGTGAATCGTTACATCCCTAGCTACAAACTCATAATCATAATCATAAAGCACAATGTTTCCATCTAACATGTATTTTGAGTGTTTTCACTAGTTAGCAGTAAACCGGTTACCTCACCTGATTATGTTCGTAGATTTGTGATGGATGTTATCTTTGGAATTAAATTGTGGATATTTTATTTGTAAAAAAAAAAATCATACTTTTTCTCTTATTTCAGTTAATGTAATAAAACTAGCGAGTTAAGCCAGCAGCAGTTCTGATAGTGTCGTGTAAACATGACTGAAGACACGAAAGGAGGAACAGACAAACCGATTCAATTTAGTGAGTCATTTACGCTGGAACCACTCCGATTGACTTGTCACTTCGATGAATCAGTTCAAGCGATTCACTAGCAAAAGCCAGATCAAAAGAGCCATTCATATTTGAATTTCGACATCGCTTGTAATGATTTTTAAAAAGCACATATAGTGATGGGGTGAAGCGGGGCTTTTCGAAACTCCGAATCAGTTAAATCACTGCATCGCAAAATGATTCACTGTTTCAAACTACTCGAATCGGTTGGCGTATTGTGAATCACTTGATTTAGATAGGATCTTCGGAGCAGTTTCGTGAATCTTTTTATTCAGATCGGCACTTCGGAGGGAGTTTGCAAATCATTTCGCACATTGAACGATTCGCGATCTGCACTCCAAAGTCACGATCTGAAATGATGATTCGTAGAGTGGATCGCAAATCATTTGATTTAGATCGGAACTTCGGAGCGGGTTCACAAATCTTTTGATTCAGATCAGGAAAAGAGGGGTTTAGAGCCAGATTTGTTTATGTATGTGAAATCTAGCTACCAGGAAACAAATTAATTAAGTTATATTTTCCTAAATTTTCTTTTGAGTAGAGAGAAAACATCTTTAAAACAGAAAGAAAGGTCACTTACAAAATTAGATTAGATAAACATTAAAATATCTGACCAAAATTTATCTGTGTGGTACATTGGCAAACGAGTGAATGAATCTTCCTCAGAAGAGACAAAGGCCACGTACACACTGCAAGTTTCAGGAGTGACAACCGCATTTAATTGAGTCCCGTAAATTATCGCTCCATGTGTGTACGGAACAGCAGTCACTCCCGTATTTGTAACCATAGCAACATTTTGGCATCTTGCGGAAGTGAATAAGAATTTAGCCGTTTGGTATCTGCCATTTTTTGGCTAAAGACTCTTTTTATCCGTCGATTTTAACTAAACTACCGCTGATAGTGTTGCCATGTCCTCATATTTACAAGCAGTTTTAGGCATGTTGTTTGGTCTTAGAGTTAATAAAGTGGTCTGTGGCGGATATGAGATAGAAGATTTTTTGGTGTAATAAAACAAAGCATTCGGGTGTTTTCGTGTTTTTTGTGCTTGTCCTTGTTTGTTGTTGTTGTTTTTTTCTATGAAGATCTGGCAACACTGACACTTTACCGCAGGGCTCGTAAGTGCAACTAGCCCTGTGCAGTGTTGCCAACTTAGCAATTTTGTTGCTAAATTTAGCAACTTTTCAGACAACCCTAGCAACGTTTTCTTCCAAAAGCACCTAGCAACAAATTTAGCTATTTTTACATTTTATTTGGCTACTTTTAGCAACTTTTGATAAGTGACTCAAACAATGAAAAGGCACACATTTTCCATCTAAATTTCAACAAAAAGAGGAAACCAAAGATGGCTAGCAGTGCACACATCACGTGAATTAAGTTATTGCTACTTGCAATTGTTCAATTTGATAATAATAATAATAATAATTTAATAATTGTTCATTTATGATACACCTTGTTAGTAGCTTGTACCTGTGATTGTTGATCAGTTAGTACTCTGTAATAAAAATATCTAGAAAAATGGAAAAGGTACTAGTAATTTTCCAGGACATTATCCGTTGTAACCCTATAACCCAAAAACACAAAATGCAATGTGTAATTTAAAATACAGGTAAATACACAGCTTAAAACTATAATTGTTCAGAATGTGTAGTTTTACTAGCTAATAAAAAAAACTTTTTCGTCGTTCAATCGTTCAAAAAAGTGTTCAATAATTCAATGTTGTACATAAAAATAGTTATTTATATTTTAACATTATATTATGCATTTATATTATTTTACGAACATATCTAAATTAACATATAACATTTTTTTTTGATTGTATCATGATTTGATGTAGTGACAAAACTTTGCGTCGTGATTACGTAATGACGTCATCGCACAATGACATCACAACGTCATTTAGCAACTTTCAGCAACAAATCGACCTTCTTTTAGCAACTTCCCCTGAAAATTAGTTGGCAACACTAGCCATGTGTCAAAATGTGCTAAGGTTAAGACTTCTTTCACTGTTATTGTCTTGCATCTCACATACAGACGAAGACACATTTCTGATGCTCGTTTAAATACGTCGTTAACAACTAGTTGTTCGGTTCGGTTCCGTACACACTGCGTATAATTTCTGTGAATGCGGTTGTCACTACCTGTATTTTTCGGGAGTTAATGCGCTTGTCGAATGCGGTTGTCACTCCCTTATTTTAGTGAATTATGTGAGTGCAGAACGCGATTAAGGAGTAAAAGGTGAACTGATAACGTCTCGGTTACGTATGTAACCCTCGTTCCCTGAAGGAGGGAACGGAGACGTCACGTCGGTTGACCGACGAAATTGGGATCTCGCTTAGAGGGACCAATCCACTTCGAGTGTAAACTAAACGAAGCGAAAAGCTGAATATGCGTTGCATCTGCTGCCTACTTATACTCACGCTGTGATCAGCAGCAGCTGGATGCAATAATCGCATGCCAATGTGCATTGGCTCGTTTAGTTTACACTCGAAGTGGATTGGTCCCTCTAAGCGAGATCCCAATTTCGTCGGTCAACCGACATGACGTCGGGAGTGACCGACTGAAAGGGAACCGATTTTAGCTGCAGCGTGTACGTGGCCAAATAAAACAGCAACTCACTTCAATGTCAGACTTATATTATAATTACATCCATGAGCTTTTTGTGAAATTTGGATGAACTCATTAATCTGTTGTTTGAGTTACTATAGTAACTATAGTAACTCAACTATAGTTTCCAAAGTCGGACATTGCTTGTTATGATTTTTTTTGGTGTAGAATTTGGTAGAGATGCTGTGACAGTGGAACAAAAGCGCTCAGGTCTTGTACAGATTGTCTTGAGCAGGTTTGTGGGTGTTCGCTCTCAGTCATGCAACCAGCGGTTTGACAAGAGCATCTTACAGCAGATGTCAGTATGCATGTCTTTTACTGCTTCACAGCTTCTCCAGATTCATATTACAGCTCGGCTGCCTTGGCGAGAAGCAGTAAAATGTACAGTTTTTATTCTAAATAGCACGGAAAATGTTTAAGATGCTGAACTGAAACACTACGTCACTTATGAGTCGGGATGGGAATCGTAAGAAAGTAGGGCTGGGCGATATGGCCAAAAATATTATATTAATATCAATGTATGTTTGTTAGACCTTGAGAATTAATGTAAACATAAACTTGTTTGTTCACAATTAAACTACACAGAGTAAGATATTTTTAATTTGGGGTCCCATGAAATAATTTTGTTTCCTAAAAACAGAAAATGTGTTTTCCGTTTTATTTTATTTTATTTATTTATTTTGATTTTATGATTCAATACAAATTTATACTCAAAAACGGTGTCTAATAAGATGAATTCAGAAAACTTTAACAATTTAATAAATCTTTTAAAATGTCATCAAATTAAAATACAGCAATTAATTTACAAAAATTTACAATAAGATGCTGCTCAACAGAACTGTGTCAATTAAAACATGGATGAAAAAATAACTTGGTTATATGATATTCCATAAATATTATTATGATTATTATTATTATTTTGAGAATAACATGTTAGTGTACAATAGTAATAACAATAGTAAAGCTAGTCTGAAATAACATGTTATGGAAGCAAAATAGTCTAAAATCTCAAAATGTACCAATGCATGTAATGTCTTCTCTTAAAAAAGTAACGGTTTATTTAATTATCTGTGGAACAAACGAGCCAAGTAGTTAAAATGTATGAGATTTATATATAAGAAATTGGATTAATTGACAATAAATTGTGTATTTACAAAGCATTTGGTTTATTAGTATTTAAGCTCATTCATGTTTCATTAATGAATCACTAACAAATACGCATCACATTAACTTTATTAGTTTATGTTAAAACTGTGTAATCCAAAAGGATAAACATTTTATTTGCAACTAAATTACATACATTTTAAAGTGTGCAAGCTCATAAAAATAGATATATATTAGATATCGAAATCCAACTTGAAATCCATTTTCATTTTCCAATATTCTATTCT
>NW_015551085.1:108425-111406 GCF_001515605.1 Sinocyclocheilus anshuiensis | reverse complement strand
GGGTGGGGGTTCTGTGTTTTACGATTTAATACAAATTTATAATAAAAAATGGTGTCTTAATTAAATTCATTAATAAAACTTTTAACAATTTAATTTTTTATTTTAAATACAATAGAAATATAGCAATTAATTTACAATGAATCATTGCATTTTTATTTTTGATCAAATAAGATGCTACACAACAGAACTGTGTCGTTTAAAACATGGATGAAAACATTTCTTGGCTGTATAATATTCCTTAAAAATAATAATATTGTTTCTACTTTGAGAAGTACATTTTAGTATTCACTTTTTATCCTAACATATACTTTTATTTGGTCATGAAGATCTTTGAGTTTCTGTGTGCATATAATATGACGGTAGTTTTTCTCAAATTAAATGATGTAAAGCTGCTGAAGTGACTCTCAGAGCAGCTCTTGAGATGAAGTTCACGTGTTCATGTCCTCATATATTGAGACGCAGATGCTAAAAACACCGCGAGCGTCATGTGAGTTTGAGTTTGTGCATCAGACGAAACCGCGCCATTCTTTCACACATATCACACATGCAATGACTGGCTCTTGTTGAGTTTATTTGAGTAAAAACGACCAGAACCTATCATCTTTATTAACATATTTTATCACGATCTCGATAAGATGTAATTTATCACCCCTGCCCTATAAGAAAGTCAACAATTCCGGTGCTGACATGCGCTTCATTCATTTTGTTTGAGGTATGAAGAGGCTCTTACCGATGTATTTGCTCCACTCCGGGTCCAGATCGGCCTGATTGGCCAGGCAGCCCTTCATCACATTCAGACAGTAGTTGTTGCAGGGCTTCAGCGTGAACAAACCCTGACAGTACGAGCAGTAGAGCATTTTAGTGAAGCCGCTGATGCACGCAGAGCTCATGGTGACCTGCGGACAGAAGATGACACACGCAGTTCATTTGATGCATATGCATGGAAATAATAATAACAAATGTTCTACAAAATGACACTTATCAGTTTAAGACAAACTATCATAGTGTCATACTGTAATGTCTCAATGCAGTTGATAAGGTGAAATACATTAGTGAAAAACAACTTTATTTAGACAACTTTCTAACCAAATTTTGAGTTAGCAAAGAAATAAACACACATATTGGGTCCAAACATCCAGGATTCAAAATGTAATTTAAAACTGGAAACAAACAGAACATTTTAGGTCTTTGATAAATGCAAAATACATAAAGTTATGACATAAAATGAAGAAGACATATTTCGGATTCTGCACTATTTTTAGGTCACAATCAAATGTAACTTAAACTTCATTGGCATTTTTAACAAGAACACAATTTTTCTTGTTATGACAAGCCCAAATATATATGATTGGGTAGAAATTCTTAAAAATAAAAAGTAAGTAAATGGAAGTATATTCTGAATTTAATTTTATTTTTAGATTATCGGTTTTAATTTTAATTTAAAGATTTAGTAAATTTGTTGTCATTTTTATTTTTATGTCTATAGATTTCTTACGTTTTAGTTATTTAATTTTATTATAATTTTTTTTTATTTATTTTTTTTAGTTAATGATAATAACCCTGTAGCTTTGCAGTATAAATTAATTACCATGCATTTTTGTTATGAGCAGCTCAGACATTCTGCCTAACATCTCATTTTTGTTCTTCAGATATGAAATAAAGTCATGCGTTTGGAAAATGAGGGTGAGTAAATCAGGCCATTAAAACACTGAACAACCTTCTCCATTTGAGCTCACACACAACACTGTGCATTTAGAGCAGTGACCTTCAACTGAGTCAATAATACACATCAGAAGAAGAAGCTGCTAATCCGAAAACCAACAAGAGCCATAAATGCAGAAGCCCATTTTCCTTCCTATGATTCAGTACTGTGAAGACATTTTTTTAGTATAGAAAAAAATGTATACTAAAAAATGGAATTTGGGAAAAAAGTCAAACCGATTTCAAAGGGCCCTAAAAACATATGCTCTGATATAATTGTATTTTCAAACCTCATGCATGAATGAACTCTGCATGTTACCTTCACTTACACTGAATGCAGTTCATGCTCTCAGATGCTACAGGTTTCATTTTCCCTCATAAAATCATAAGCACAAATCAGTCTGACAGGCTAGTTAGCACCACTTCATGAACACCACTTTAGCTCACCTTAGAAACCCTGTTAGCCACTTCCCGTCCAACCATGAGGCCCTGGACGAAGGTGCGGGCGGCGATGAACGCTCGTGTAACCTGAGACTTCAGCTTCTTGGGAACGTCTCCAAAGGGCTTAAGCTGCTCCATGTACTTGCCGATGCATTCCAGATAGTCTTCGGTGATGAGGTACTGGGAATTCAGGAGCTGGAACATGCGCTCCAGCAGACGCATCCAGAAATCGTTCAGCATCTCCTCCAGATTGACGTTGCCGCCTGTGTAGTATCGCTTCAGCTCGGCGAACAGGCCCTGGAAGACCTCGGCGTTCTGCAAGTAGGGCTTCCCGTACGTGCGCAGAAACATCTCGTTCAGAGAGCGTTCGGTGTTCTCCAGCAACTCCAAGAAGAACTCTGTTAAAGCATGAAATACAGCTTTTACAGTCCATTGAAAATGTGACCCTGGAGCACAAAACCAGTCATAAGGGTCAATTTTTCAAAATTGAGATTTATACATCATCTGAAAGCTGAATAAATAAGCTTTCCATTGATGTATGGTTTGTTAGGATCGGACAATATTTGGTCGAGATAACTATTTAAAAATCTGGAATCTGAGCATGCAAAAAATCTGAATATTGAGAAAATCATCTTTTAAGTTGTCCAAATTAAGTTCTTAGCAATGCATATTTACTAATCAAACATTAAGTTTTGATATATTTACTGTAGGAAATTTACTAAATATCTTCATGGAACATGATCTTTACTTAATATCCTAATGATTTTTGGCATAAAAGAAAAATCAATAATTTTGACCCATACAATGTATTTTTGGCTATTGCTACAAATATACCCCAG
>NW_015551085.1:100415-107861 GCF_001515605.1 Sinocyclocheilus anshuiensis | reverse complement strand
TTGGTGGGTTTTTGTTAAATGTGAGCCAAAATCATCACAATTAAAAGAACCAAAGACTTAAACTACTTCAGTCTGTGTGCATTGAATTTATTTAATACACGAGTTTCACAATTTGAGTTGAATTACTGAAATAAATGAACTTTTCCACGACATTCTAATTTATTGAGATGCACCTGTATACCCCAGCGACTTGAGACTGCTTTTGTACTCCAAGGTCACATATGTGAAAATGGACTGATTTAGCTGGTTTCTCGAAGTTGTAAATTAAGTAAAAATTATTGGAGCACAAGAAAGCACTATTTCAGTTTTTACTTCAAAATTGTATGTTTAATTCAATGTGTTACTCACTATTTCCTTGTAATTATTTGTAAAATATTTACTAGCAATTCTGACTGAAAATGGTTTTCAGTGTAGTTTGAATTGTTCAGTATTAGTAAGTAAACTGATGTGTTATTGAGTGATAAATGAATATAAGTAGCTATTCTTAATTAATTTCAATGAAAACCCATTCATAATGAGAGTTCGGTGTCAGTTCGGTTCATTTTTGTTGTATATTTAGAGATTGTTATGAAAAATATGTTGAAATTGAACGCATTTACAAGACAGGAAAAAAACACAAGTTTGAGGAGACAGCTGAAAGAAAATACCAGATGATATTACTGCAAGTAAATCAACTCAATATATTTAATTAATTTATACAAGTTCACCAAGAGCTTAATAGAAAAGATGTAAACTTAGCAATTTTAAAATGAGTATCTATTCTAAAGCTTGTATTTATGTTATTTAAATCAAAAGTTGTATATAAAATAAATGAATATATATGTATATATACACACAACAAATGATGTTTTTCACTGTAATATAGATTTTCATATAGCAATTATATTGTTTTGTTAAAAAAGTCTTTAAAATAGTTGACATTCAGCTAAAATATAAATTGAGTTGCTCAAGACAAACATTCCGTTTTTTTTGAGAACGAATTAAATCTCAATAAGATAGAAATCAAGAAATGCAGAAAACAAAACTGACATAGCTTTACATTTAAGTGCTTAAAGATAACCCAGAGATGAGTTTAAATGCTTAGTGATCTATAAATGCTGTTTTAGATGAATGTTGATTCACCTTTAAGCTGTTAACGAGAGAATCTAATGACTTTCTGCTAAAGTAGCAAAGTGAATGTGCTGTAATGATAAGAATAGATCTGTTCACAAATCAGCTGTAATTGCTTTCATATGAGGCTTTTCTCTTTTCTTTGTGTTCGTGTCTCACTTTTGATTCGGTCTCTGCAGTCAAATCGTTTCAATGCATAACTAAACTATTTCTTTCTTTAAAGAAGAATGGCTTTGCAATATCACACTTTAATCTGGCACACATAAGAATGTTCAATCAGTTTGAGCATTCATTCATTCATTCATTCGGGATGCTCTGTAGAGACTGAAACTGTAAGCAACTGAAGGGTCAAACAGATAATTCTTGACTTTCTTCTGTGAAGTGCTTCTTCATGAGGTCCGTCTCAATGCCATTATGTTCATTTGAATGCAGCGCAGCACAGTGTTGCTCACATTCTCCCTGACAAACTCGTCAGCGCTCTTTGTTTGTGCGTCCCGATCATCACAGCGCATGATGAAACCTCTGAATTCTTAATGTCACAGTAAACGGGGTATTTATTCACACAGAAAACATGCTGGGAATTATAAAACTGATCGTTCCGGTTCTGGATGTTGCAATAAATGTTTGTCTTTAATATTTGAATATGGCATAACTGTAAAAAAGCAATAAGGTACACAAGGTTGTGATATATTATCATACAGCACGGGTTCTTGTGCTTTATCACGTAGAGCTAGGATGCACAGAAAGTCACTTTGGATAAAATTATGAAACCTTTGCCAAATAATATTTGTCTGTCAAATAATAAATGTAATAGTAATTGTAAAAATGTAAATAAAAAATAAAAAAAAAATAAAGTAGTTAAATAAAACAGTAAAAATTATCAAATTAATTAAAAACGTAATGGAAAAATAAGCAAAATGTAAAAATGAAAATAGTAAAAAATTATTGTACTTTATCATGTACGATGCACAGAAAGTTGCTTAGGATAAAATTATGAAATCTTTGCCAAAAAAAATAATTGTCTGCCAAATAATAAATGTAATAGTAATTGTAAAAAAGAAAAAAAAAGAAAACAAGAAGTAAAAAATAAAGAAATAAAAATGTAAAAAAAATTAACAATAATAAAAATAATTAATTATTTAATTATAATTAATTAATACATTTATACTTAATAAATAAAAAAGTAAAAATAATAAAATATTAAATAAAACAAATTAAAATAATAACACGTAATAAAAAAAACTAAACATACAAATTTAAATTTCTTTACATTACTGCACAGATGCAACAGTTCTGCAAGATCCAGCGAGAAGCGTTTGAATTCGCCGCACAATGATAAAGTTGCTGCGAGATCTAGTGACAATCATTCTAATTCTGCACAGAATTCTCTGTTATAAACAGCGCTGACATACGGCAGGAAACCAGAAGCGGTAACGCTAACTGCAACCATGGTGTTGTGGTAGAAATAGTCGAATGCGTTACATTATTCATTTCAGGGTTTGTACAACCTTTTGAGAGAGAAATTCCAGTACTTTTCAATGGCTTTTAAGCATTTCACACAACTATTTCCAGCACTTTAAAGCTCTAAAATGATCCAGTTTGAATGCTATTTTTAATGGGATGACCAACATATACTTTGTGGTAAACAAACACGTATGTACAATTAAAAAAAATACATCAAATCACAATTATAACCAGTTGACGGCAGCAGAGGAGCACTTATTGGCTTATTAGTCATTCATTTCTACTTTTTCTCTATATTTTGAAATTATAAAATCACAAAATATCAACTGATCAAGAAATCAGATTTTGTCATAATTTTACACTTTTTAAGAAAAGTCACAAAGTGCCTTGAAAAGCAAACCTTTCTTCAACTTGCTACTAAATCACACATAATCACTGAAGTTGGTCAGTTCCATATACTAGAAGAATAATGGTACATTTAATAAGAGTTGGAATATATACATTTTCTATATAAAAATTAGATTTTGCACCTGTTACTGTTAATAAAAGTAAATTTTGTATGCATCTTAACTCAAGCTTAGTCTGTATAAACAATAAACAAAAGAAAAACAAGAAATGAACATGTAATATTATTAGTAACTGCACTTATTAATGCAAAACAATAGTAATTTTATGATTAAATGATCTATATTTTAATACTCCCACACACCACCCCCAGTGCTACCAAATCTGCTCCTGGCGCCACCATCTGCAGAACTTAGTGGCGCTGGTGCCATGCACTGCTCTCAAATATTAGTCTGGAGCCCTGTCTTGGGTTGATTTGTTTGCTTTTTGTTTGTTTTTCTTTTTTTTCTGAGTTGTAAATATATATTGGTTGTCTCTTTAATGATTTATATTTTTGTAAATATACTTTATAGTTATATGGATTCTTTTCACTTTGTATAATAAATCACTTTCATTGGCAGTTCGTGTCCCTGCATTGTCTCTGGCTGCCTCCATCATTTTACAGATTTGCCACAATCTCAATGTTACTCCTTTTACCCCTAAACCATCTCAAAAGGGTCGTAACACAAGTAAAGTACAGATACTCAAAAAGTGTACTTAAGTACAGTAATCAAATGTAAATGTACTTCATTACTGTCCACCTCTGGTTGTCAGTATACTTACAGAAACATTAAAGAAAAACATCTTTGGAATGCCTTCCTTATTCTATTTCCTGCATTGTTATTTTTCTGCCTGTTCTGCATAGTTGAGGTGCTCTGGGAAGGCAATAACAACAAAAATAAAAGAATTTGTACCTTTTGACTAACACTTAAACTCTAATGTGAATTTACAGTACCATTCAAAAGTTTGGGGGCTGTAAGATGTCTAATGTTTCTGAAAAGAAGTCTCTTATGCTCATCATTTATTTGATCAAAAATACTGTATTATCAAAATGCAAAATTTTATAGTTGTGAAATATTATTACAATTTAAATTAGCTTTTTTCTATGTGAATATATAGTAAAATGTAATTTATTTCTGTGATGCGCAGCTTAATTTTCAGCATCATTACTCGAGTCTTCAGTGTCACATGATCTCCAGAAATCATTCTAATATGCTGATTTGCTGCTCAAGAAACATTTATGATTATTATCAGTGTTGAAAACAGTTGTGCTGCACAATATTTTTGTGCAAGCCATGATACATTTAATTTTTCAGGATTCTTTGAGAAACAAAGTTCAAAAGAACAGCATTTATTTGAGATAGAAATCTTTTGCAACATTATAAACATCTTTACTGTCACTTTTGATCAATTTAATGTGTCCTTGCTGAACAAAACAATTAATGTTTGAACAGTAATGTGTTTTTTAAGGCCCTTTACCATGTGACTCAATATTGCCCAATACACTGCATCTCTAATTACGCAATTTGGTGCAGATGCTGATATTTATATGGCCAAAAAGTAAAATGAAATTCTGAGGCTTGTAAAGTAAATCAATGAGATCTTTATATGAGTACAGCAGATACTTGCATAAAATGATATAAATATCAGTCGTCACTCTATATCTCCAATAATATGTTTTAGTAAGATGAGATTGATCCAAACATATAATGCAATGCAATGCTGATTGAGAGATGAAGAAATAAAGGCTCCTCAGAAGATGTGAGATGTTCTGGAGGCTTCTGAAGATCATTCCTCCGCTGAGGAACAGTTAAAGTAAAGCTTCTGGAAACAAACCTTCCTCAAAAGATCCTGAGGATCAGATTTGAGACGCACTGATTTTTTTCTAAAAAGTGATTGATGGAGATTCAAGGAAAGCAGAGCTGCTTCAATCCAGTGAGTGTTCATCTGGAAATATTACTAGCTATTCTTACGTTTACGTGATAAAAATCAGCAAAGATTTGACAGCAGAAAGACACGTGAAGCACCAGCTGAAGCTAGACGCTTGTACAATTACACTAAAAGAGGTTTTACTTAATAAAAAAGCATAATCTATCAATCAGAGGACAGAAGGCAGAGTAGACTGAGTGAAACAGGTTTAACAGCAATCATGTTGATCATGTGAAATGTGGGCTTTATAGGGTTAATAATCCCTCATTCCACTAAATAAGCTGATTTTAAGTTGAAACGGTCTCATAATAGTTTGACATCAATTAATCAATGAACGTTAAAGAACAAATCGTACCATCAAACCTTTTATGTCCGGTCATAAACGCGTCCCTCAGCTCTTCGCTCGTGTCGTCCATGAGCTTCTCAAAGTCCCGTGAGCTTCTCTGGCTGAAGTTCTCCTCCATTTCTGCGTTACAGCAGGTTCTCTGAGGAGCGCAAACCCGCAGATCGTCTCCTACAGACCAGAGAGAGACACAGCAATGCAATTTTACACTGATGATAATCAGAAATGTTTCTTGAGCAGCAAATCAGCATATTAGAATGATTTCTGAAAGATCATGTGACACTGAAGACTGGAGTATTGCTTCTGAAAATTCAGCTTTGCATCACAGGAATAAATTACATTTTAACAGATATTCACATAGAAAACAGCTATTTTAAACTGTAATATTATTTCACAATTTTTACTGTATTTTTGATCAAATAAATGCAGCCTTGGTGAGCAGAAGAGATGCATGAGATGGAAACAAACGGGGGCGTCCAAGTCCTTCACATCGAAATGACGACCCGTCAAAGTGAGTCCACAATCAAGCTGATTGTCAGTCACTCCACAGAATCTCTCATTATGATGGCTGATGGGCGACTCTCTTTGAGTCTAATAAAAGAAAGCATTTACATTCACTTCAGTCCTCTCTCGTCTTGTTGCGGCTGTTCATGTGGGCAGCAGAGCTCACAGATTGTCTCAGCAATCGGTCATTTCCCTATTTTTGTTTGGTTTTGGAGTTGCATATTTCATGTGAGCTCAGTTTGGGTTCAAAAGTTTCCAAGTCATTATTATATTTTAATAAAAAAATAAAATATAAATACATACTGTATATAAATTACCAGGCGCAAACCTTATTTTATTTTTGATTTAAATAAAATAAAACAAATTTAAAATTTAAAAAATAACATTAAAAATCTAAAATAAAAAATACAATTATATAAAATAAAAATAAAAGCTAAAATACAAAAAAACTAAACTAAACTTAAATTAAAAAATTAAATTAAAAAAAATAAATTAAATCAAAAAATTTTATTAAATTAAAATAAAATAAAAAAATAATAATTTTTGGGTGAACTAGGTCTTTAACTAAAGCGAACCTGCTATTTCCAGGTACAAAACTTTTCCATTTGCACACAGAAAAGGCTATCACGCTCAATCCTCTTACTAAAACTAAATCGTATTATCACTTGTCTGTGCACATCTCATTTTTTACCTTCGTTTCCATTTCTGGCCAACTGTTTCTGAGGAAAAGGGGCCATTTTCAAACTCCATGTCTATTTAAGGTTCAAAATAATAATAAAAAATGTGCAAAACGGCATTAAACCAGCACAAATCAAACCACCTCAGGCTGTTTATTTTTAATCTGCATGAAGATATGACACGGTGTACATTTGTGTGTTAATTTTCTGTTGGCTCTGTAATAAAATCAACATGAAAAGCATAGGAAAGCGTATTAATAAGGTCAACAGGGTCATTGTCGACTTTAAAATAATGCCAGCCAGTGACCCTGTTGATGAATGACTCTCCTGACAGTGATTTGTTAGACTGCACGCTTCCAGACGAAAACCTCTCGCCCATCAACAACAATTCTATCTCTGATCATGAAGTCAAGGAAGTCACAAAATGTCAACAGCGTTATTTCAGTCTTTTGGTTGACCTCTGAGGTGCGGGTGAGAAATTACAGGACTGAGAACAGCACCAGACACACACATTCACCTACACCAAACATCAGTTTAGTTAAACAAAATCCCTTCATGCATCTGAGAAAACACACCCACACTGGAACACAAGCAGCGGCTGTAGGCCTGTTTGCACACACTGGGCTTTCAGCGTGTCTGCAGGAGTCTGGCATGCGACGAGGCCTCGTAACATTGATTTAAATATATGGGAATTGCTGTTGAGAACCTCAGGAGCAGAGGACACATTTAGCACTGTTGACAAGCCAGCAGATGCTGGATGCTGTAAGTGTGATGCCTGTTTCTGTGCACCACGGGGCTTTTCGACTGAGATGTTGACAGGATCTTCTCAAAACGCACAGGATAGAGAGAGCAACCGAAGAGGTTATGGGATTCGATTTGGAAGTCCTCTTAGGTTTCTCATCTTATTATCAGCAAATAAAATAAAATAAAATAAAATTAAATTAAATTAAATTAAATTAAATTAAATTAAATTAAATGTAATTTAATTTAAAAAAATAAAAATAAATAACATAAAATAAAATAAAATAAAATATA
>NW_015551085.1:90359-100258 GCF_001515605.1 Sinocyclocheilus anshuiensis | reverse complement strand
TAACTAAAGTGAACTTGTTTCTGTGCACCACAATGTTTATTTTAGGATCTCAAAACACTTCAGTTTTCAACTATTAGATTCCTTGCCTTCTTATCAGCAATAAAAAAATAAATTAATTAAATGAAAATAAATAAAAAAATAAAATAAAATATAAAATAATATAAAATAATAGATACATTTTAATATATTAAAAAAATAGTTAAAATATGGCCAAAAGTATATTTGCTAAAATAGGTTTCAAAATACATTAACACATGTTAGACTGCACCCCATAAACACAATCAAGCCTAGAAAAAAAACAGTGAACCACCCCTTTAAGGTCAATTACTGCATACCTTAACTAAAGCAACACTAGATAAAAAAAACTGCTGTTTGGTAAAAAATTAAAAAATAAATAAAATAATAATAATAACATAAAATAAAAAGATAAGTCATTTTTGGATGAACTATTCCTTTAACTTCTTCACCTTCTTATCGGCATTTAAAAAAATTAAAATTAAATGAAAATAAAATAAAATAAATACCAAAATAAAATAAAACATAAAATAATCAAATAAACAATAAAATAAAATTAAAAGACAATTAACTGTATACATAAAAGACAGATCATTTTTGGATGAACTATTTCTTTAAATAAAATGAACCTGTTTCTGTGCATCATAAGGTTTTTAGGCTGAAATGTTGATGGGATATTTTAGATTTCTCGCCTTCTTATCAGCAAATTAAATAAAATAAATGTATTAATACACATAAAATAAAATTTAAATAAAATAAAAAATTATAATAATTAGCCTGAGATGTTGACAGGATCTTCTCAAAAAGCACAGGATTGAGAGCAACCGAAGAGGGTTCAGTTTGGAGGTCCAGTGCTGCAACTACCTCTTAGATTTCTCACCTTCTTATCAGCAAAGGTGAACTGCAAAATATGCAGTTTATGCATACGCAAAAAAAAAAAAAAATGCAAAACTCATTACATGCAAATTTTCCTAAATAGTCTACTATTGCAATATTATGAAGACCAAAAGAGCTTTGCATGCACTTTTTTTGGTTTTCTCAACATTTTTTGGTCAATGACTCATTTTAGGGTCCAGAATTCTTGCAACCTCACTCATACCACAAAATAAAGTTAAACCAAGGGCATAGGTTTGGTTTAAAAGTTGGTAGGAACCTACTGCAACCTTGAGATCAGTATTTTTAAAACAAACCAGTAATTAAAGCCATGACTCACAAGACCTTGACATAGGCTATTCAAACGTTGGTGTTAAGAATGTGCCACTGCATGAAAGGAAGTCTGGTAATATGCAAAATAACATAGTTCCCTAAAGTCTCATTCATTCAAACAAGATCACTGAAGCTGAACTCTGTTTCAAGCAAATCTTACAACAGTTTCAGGACACTTCTGCAAGATCTGTGACTGAAATCTCCCCATTTATAACTATCAAATGACTCAAACCTAGAAGAATATGAACTCTTAGCAAGCTACGGAACATTTCCGTCATTACTACCCAGGAAATCAATGTTTAACGGTTAGTTCATGCCAATAAGTTGTCAGTCCGGGGCAAGTTGTCACAATAGGACTTGCCATTAAACAGTCATTACATTCCATTTAGTCATTTAGCAGATGCTTTTATCCAAAGTGACTTACAAATGAGGACAACAGAAGCAATCAAAATCAACAAAAGAGCAATGATGTGCAAGTGCTATAACAAGTCTCAGTTAGCTTAATGCAGCTAATTTTTTTAAATGATATAATAAATAAAAAGAAAACAGATAGAATAGAAAAAGAATAGAGCAAGTTAGTGTTAGAGGCCTGCAAGTGCTATAACAAGTCTCAGTTAGTTTAACGCAGTACACGTAGCAAGGGTTTTTTAAATAATATAATAAATAAAAAGAAAACAGATAGAATAGAAAAAGAATAGAGCAAGTTAGTGTTAGAGGCCATTTTTTGCTGTTGTTAATTGTGTAATAAATAAAAATAAAACAAATAGATAGATAGAATACAAAAAGATTAGAAAAGCTAGTGTTAGTTTTTTTGTTTGTTTTAAAAATCAAACCACATGATCTTTATAAACAGTCGATTGTATTCAATTAAATAAACAAGAAGACAATTATGAATCAAGATAACTTGTTAAACAGCTGAAATTGCAATGCTTTTCAAAGCAAACAATTACATTATAAATGTGACCCTGGACGACAAAACCAGTCATAAGGGTCAATTTTTGGAAATTGAGATCATCATGCAAAGCTGAATAGTTGACCCATACAATGTATTGTTCTGTTTTTGAACTAGACGTATGAAACTAGCAAACACAACCAATGCAAAACAAGCACGGACGTTTTGACTTAAAACAAAACTGACATACAGACCGAGTGACAACTTGCCCCGGTCTCCCATATTAAGCGGCGTTTAAGCAGATAACATTGTTGTAATTCAATCGATACCTGCTGTTTCCTCGGTGGGAACATTTGCAGGACTGTAACCCAGGTCGGTAAACGCGTCTTTCACCTGGCTGCAGTTCACCGCGTATGGATCCGCTGCTACCGGGGCCAAAAGCGCGCACAGAACGGCAAGCACAGCCGACATCGCGAGCTCCGCTGAGATCTGTTGAGTTATCCTCGCCATGGAGTTGATCTCTGAGAAAGCACGCGCCGATCCCTCTCTATTTGGGAGTCAAAACGCCTTGAGGTTTCCCATCGCGCGCTCTGACTGGAGTTCCTCGAGAGTTGTGATGCGAGTGAACCTGCTGCTGTCAGAATCAGATCCTCCACAGCGCTGGAACTTCACTTCAGTTTTTTTCTCTCTACTTTCTTCTCTTTGACTGGGGGAAAGCGTGCGCGATATGTCATCAAAACGTTCTAAACGGAACGTTATTCCAATGCAGTACAGCGCATAACTGCTGATCAGTCGCGATTTTCACGGCTATGGAATATTTGGAAACATTTAAAAATGAGATTTACGAATTATGAGGAGCGTTTAGGAGGGTTTGACCCCATAACTTCTTGAATTCCCCTAAAGGGGGTGTGTTTACAGTAGCCTACACATAAAAACAGTACACACTCACGAGACGCAGGGTTTAATTTGGATTTGTCTGTGCATGTTTTTTTTACTCTCATAGATTTTGTTACCATTGCCATGCATTATACGACTGACAGACTGCAACGGCTGGACTTAAAAATCATAATTTGTGTTCTACTGAAGAAACAAAGCCACCTACATCTTGGATGCCCTGGGGGTAAGCAGATAAACATCACATTTAAATTTTTGGGTGAACTATCCCTTTAAGTGCAGCGACGGCAACCATAACAACAGTAGACTACGGTTCGCGCTTTCGATTCCTACGATATTATGTATCACTTTACTATAGATTGAATATAAAAACTTTAGTTTAATTTAATTAAGACTTTAGCTAACTTTGCTACACTTCAAACAAATCTTATTTTTGTCTTGTTTTCCATTACAAATATTTAAACATTCTTAAATCAAAATATATTTAGGCCTACTTGAGAAGCAAAATGACTTGTTTTATGAAAAATGCATCAAAATTAAGTGAGTTTTGGCTTAAAATTAGAAAAACATCCGCAAATGGGCCAAGAAAAATAATCTTATTACTAAATAGTGATATTAATCTTAAATATTATTATTTGTTTCCTCAGAAAAAAAATGACTTATTATTTTGTCATTTTGCTTCTCAAGTAGTCCTAAATTTATCTTAAGAATGTTACTGGAAAACAAGAAAAAAAATTATAAGATTTTTTTTTTCCAGTGTAGCTGTGAATTACAAAGCAGACTGTCACAAAATAATTAAATTTTTTCTTAGAACAACAGAAATTTTAAAATAGCCAACCACACAAAAAGTCGTTGTGTAGTAATTCATGAAAATGAATGATAGAAAACGTTACATGAATTTCTATTGCAGCCAAATTCTTATTCTCAGGTCTAAAATATTTAATTGGCTAGAATTTCACACTTACAAATTTAATGACGTTTACAGCCCACCACTGTCTCTTTTCAGTTTTTTTATCTCGAAAATAAAATAATGCACCTCCAATTTTGCTTGTGCCCAACAGTTAATACTAATAAAATACAAGGAAGAAGGAATCACTAAAAATAGTTTCATTCAGGCTGCACTGTAAAAAATTCATGTGAAATCTACAAGAATTTACTGTGTTTGTGCACAGGAAATTACTGTATACTAGTTCACAGTAGAATACCGTAGTTTCAGTCAAAATTGCAGTAATGTAAGAAGTACTGTGAGTGTCACAGTAACCAGCAATGTCTTGTAGAAAATCACAGTAACTTCCAATGTATTGTAGAAAACACAATAACTAATTATGTACTGTAGAAAATCACAGTAATTACCAATGTATTGTAGAAAACACAAGCAATTATGTACTGTAGAAAATTACAGTAACAAACAATGTGCTGTAAAAAAAAAACAAAAAAAAACACAGTAACCTTTTATATCCAGCTTAGTTTTCACAAGAGAGTGGGCGCGACTATTTGTAACTTGAATGTGTTTGGTTTCTGGTGTCTTTCGCTTCCAGTTATTTTACCTGTACAAAAACAGCCCATTATACTGCTTCATACAAACTTTAAATTATTATCATATTATTTTAACTTCAGTATCATAATCATAAATTAACCCCAGAACGTGATTTCACCGTACTGCCATACACTAGGGTTTTGTAGCCTGCACTGGCAGCTGGGTTTCCAGCCAATGCATTTAATTTGACCTCACTGTAATTCAATTACATTAGCAAATGTATTATTTAATAAAAAAATAAATTAAAAAAAATGACCAGAAGGTCATCAAGATTTTATTGTTTTCAACACATCTAGCAATAAGTGAAGAATGATAAATGAAGCTTGTTATAATGATGAGCAGTTAACTGTGACTGTTGATAAATGAATATTTATATTTAAATCGTGCAACATGCATTATTTATTTCATATTCATTTTTTTATTTGGGCTGAACCAATATAACTACACAGCAATGGAACCTGTCGGTACCGATAGTCTAGTGGTTAGCGCATTGACATATAGTGCAACTGTATCTCTGGCGACCCGTGTTCGGCTGCCAGTAAATTACTGTAGTTCTTTTCTACAGTAAGTTACTTGTCACTTGCTGCCAATTAATTACTGTGAATTTCACAGTCAGTTTCTTACAGTGTGGCTGAAATTGGGCTGTGCCAGATAGATAGGTATAGAGAATATAGATAGAGAATATGCCACCCACATTCACACATTCACAAAGTTTAGAACCTCAGAATTCTTATGCACCGAAATTAGAAAACATTTTATCAGCAAGACCTATACACTAAAAACAACATAATCCTCCCAAAAAAGTAAAAATAAAAAATAAATTAAACCTATAATTAGTGTAAGGTTACACAGAGAGGGATGTATTTACATTTATGTACATGCTGTTTTCCACACAGTTCTCATTCTACCAGCATCACTCCTACACTTATAGGCTCTGTCTGACTCATATGTATACGCAGTTATATACATGGCACTGGCCACCTTTGGAAGCCAATCTGTCAATCAGATGAGCTTCAGAGGAATTGTTCTAGGTAGCAAACTTTATTCCCCAGTAAACAGATAACACTTAAGGAACAGTTCAGCCAAAAGTGAAAATTCGTTAAAGAATCACTCACTCAAGCCATCCAAGCTGTAGATGAGTTTGATTCTTCATCAGATTTGGACAAATGTAGCATTGCATCACTTGCTCAGCAATGGATGCTCTGCAGCGAATGGGTGCCGTTAGAATGAGAGTCCAAACAGCTGATAAAAACATCACAATAATCCACAACACTCCAGTCCATCAGTTAACATCTTGGGAAGACAAAAGCTGAAACAAATACATCATAAAGACGTTTTTAACTTCAAACCATCACTTCCGACTAAAATACAGCTCCATAATTCTTAATAATGCTTCCTCCAGTGAAAAAGTGCATCTTCTGTTGTCTCTCACATAAAAATCCAGTCACATATTTGTTTAGAGCTGTTTTGGCTTGTAAACGCTGCTTGAACTGTGCAGATTTCCCTCCTGATTCAGATCAGACTTTTTCACTGGAAGAAGCACTATTATGGATTATGGACTTGTATTTAAGCCGGAAGTAATGGTTTGAAGTTAAAATCATCTTAATGATGGATTTATTTCTTACACAAATGCAGCTTTTGGCTTCACAAGATGTTAACTGATGGACTGGAGTAGTGTGGATTACTTGTGGATTATTGTGATGTTTTTATCAGCTGTTTGGACTCTCATTCTGACGGCACCCATTCACTGCAGAGCATCCATTGCTGAGACACTGATGCAATGCTACATTCCTCCAAATCAGTTCCCAAACTTCAGAACATTTAAGAAAATTTCAACAAGAGACTATACTGCTCCTTCCTCTGGAGCAGATATCATGCAGTGTTTCAATGGACATAAGCTGATATTTAAGAATATTACACAATCATATGACCTCAAAAATGCTTTTATATAAATCTATTTCATCCTTTCCCTGTCACTTCCAGTTGTCGGATACATGCTGCTCCCGCTGAACTTTCTGTTAGGCCAGTCCAGTTGTAGAGATGCTGGTTACATGTCAGCATGCTTTTCGACCGGTTAATAATGAATTACGGTCATGGGGAAATACTAGTGGATCGTTCCAAAAAGACGAAACATGCTTTTGTCTGTCACATATCTCTATGAAGAAAATCATACTGAAAGATGCTTTCATACGAGGCTTGGGAACTATTTCCACTGGATGCAGTTTGGAAGAAAGCCAGTTGCTTGTGATCAACCGCTCGCATTCATGATAAAGTTGTGGTTGTAGCTGTATTTTTGTGCTGTTCTTTTAACAAAAATGTCTTTTGTGTTATTTTCTCTCATTGAAAACATGGTGATGCTGCTTGGCGAAACCCCAGTCAAATCCTCCTCTCGCATCTGCCTGCTGCAAACTATAATGACCTCCATACTTCCACATGCCCGGAGGACATTATGAAACATATTAGTGGTTAAATTATGAGACTGGACAAGGGGACACGGAGCAGCTGACAGCACATTAGATCAGACGAAACAAGATTGATGATGCTTTCATAGGCCGCTGCAATAAATGATTTAATTAATGGAGAACGCGGGAAAGAGAGAGACCCACACTAACCTGACATGTTGTTACTTCAGTGCAAAAGATTTAGGTGAATAATGAGTAGACACTCAGGATCAGGTTCCCATCAGCTCCGGTCACATTATATACAGTCTGATTTCACACTGGTGCTGGTGCATGTTGTGGGAAGCTTATTTTCCCCATGAAATAAACAAAAGAGGTAATTTTTTTTTTTTTTGCAAGAAAAGTCAGAATTTTTAGATAAAATGTCACAATTAAAATAAAATAGTGGGAAGCTTATTTTCCCCATGAAATAAACAAAAGAGGTAATTTATTTTTTTTTTGCAAGAAAAGTCAGAATTTTTAGATAAAATGTCACAATTAAAATAAAATTAAAAAAGTGTCAAAATTGCACGATGCAAACTCAGTATTCTGAGAGAAAAAGAATTCCGAGATGCAATCTAAAAATTGTAAGAGAAAAAGTCAGAATTTTGACAATTCAGAGAAAATACAGAAATGCAATAGCCTATGTAAACTCCAATTTCTGAGAAAAATTTTGGAAGTTAAAGACGCAAACTCAAAAAGTCAGAATTCAAAGATGCAAACTCAAAATTCTGAGAAAAAAAAGTCAGAGTTCAAAGATGCAAAGTCAAAATTCTGAGAAAATAAAGTCAGAATTCAAAGATGCAAAGTCAAAATTCTGAGAAAATAAAGTCAGAATTCAAAGATGCAAACTCAAAATTCTGAGAAAATAAAGTCAGAATTCAAAGATGCAAACTCAAAATCCTTGGAAAAAAAAATGTCAAATTCAGAATTCTAAGAAAAAAGTCAGATATTAAAGATGCAAACTCAAAAATCAAAGGAAAAATGTCAGAATTTTAAGAAGCAAACTGAAAATTCTGAGATAAAAAAGTCAGAGATGTAAACTCGGAATTCAGAGAAAAAACGTCAATATTCTTAGATGTAAACTAAGAATTCAGATGAAACAAATTAGAATTTTGAGATGAAAACAAAATTCTGAGAAAAAAAGGTCAATTTCGAGATACAAACTCAAAAAGTAAGAATTGAGAGATGTAAACTCTTTAAATTACGAGTTTACTCAATTATGAGTTTATAACTTGCAATTGTAAGTAAACAAGTCAATATTGTGAGATAAAGTCACAAATACTTTTTTATATTTTTATTCCATCGAGGAAACCAAGTTTCTTCGGTTTTGAATCCATGGTTTGGTATGTTTTCGGTACAGCAGGAGAATTTTTTTTTCTTTTATTAAACAGTGGTTTACTGCACAAACAATGGCTCTGTTTTAAAATAAGAAAGTCTGTCAATATCGCTTTAACACTCTTTATACTGCAGTGTATGTTGCTGTTATGAATGGGGGAACAGATTTGAAGTTCTTTCACATTTGGATGTATAAATATTTTACCAAAATATATATTTTAGTCATTCTAGATTGAAAATCATATGATGGGCATCGTTACTTCTGTTTATCTGTAGTTAAATCATAATTACCGGCAGACCCAATGAAGGACTGAAGTGAAGCTCTGCTTCCTAAAAAAGAACTAGAATAGCTCTAAACATACAGTGAGCAAAGAGCTATACTTAATCGATCATAAATGAAAAACGTTTTCATTTAAGGCAATATTCAGAAAAGTGAATGTTAAGTGAGGGCTATATTGTGAAAAGCCAACCAGTGCCACAAAATATTGAATCCATTAATTTCATTGAAAAACTGGTGTTGGAGTTTGTGCTGCTGCTGCTTTCCCTCCAAAATGATGTCACTTCCTGGAGGACGATGACTGTTGAAACAAACTTTTTCCAATACAGTTTTTTTTTCCTTGAATTTTAATTAGATAAATTATTTAAAATTCACCCCATGTTGACTTCATTGTGGTTATAAACAAACAAACAAACAAATACAATTTCCATCTTTAGTTAAACCCTGTGAGCTATTTTATATATTAAGATTAGTCTTAAGTGTCTCATGCATGATCCTTCAGAGATCCTTCTAAAATGCTGGTTGGATGCTCAAGAAACATTTCTGATTATTATCAGTGTTGAATTCAGAAGTGATTTGCTGCTCACACGTGATAATCGTGATACATTTTATTTTTCAGGATTATTTGAAATAGAAATCTTATGAATGTTTTTACCGCCACTTTTGATCAACTTGTGTCCTTTCTGAATCAAAGTATTAATTTCTTTAAATACAAATGACTTACTCCAGACTTTCGAATGGTAGTTTATCATTTCAAACTTAAAATTATTTTATAAAACTGAGAGTTCCGGTCCTTGATTCTGATTGGCTGAGCCAAGTTCGAAGCTGTTGTAAATTACTCTACAAACATACACCTTTGTTTACGTTTGTGTGTTGCTTGGAACCACAACCGTTTCTGAGGAACTACATTGTTTGGCGGAAGAATAATGTTTTTATTAATATCATTACACATTACTTGCTCTGTTTTATTTTGTGAAACCTTACTGCGTATATGGAATAACCGTTTTATAAAAGCAATAAGCCCCGTGAAGCCGTGGTTTACAGTGAATTTATAACAGCTAAGGGGCCTTCGTGCCTAACAACCGCCTTAGCTGTTATAAATTCACTGTAAACCACGGCTTCACGGGGCTTATTGCTTTTATAAAACGGTTATTCCATATACGCAGTAAGGTTTCACAAAATAAAACAGAGCAAATAATGTGTAATGATATAAATAAAAAACATTATTCTTCTGCCAAACAATGTAGTTCCTCAGAAACAGTTGTGGTTCCAACAAAGTGGTTGCCGAGCAACACACAAATG
>NW_015551085.1:48057-71276 GCF_001515605.1 Sinocyclocheilus anshuiensis | reverse complement strand
TGGAATAACCATTTTATAAAAGCAATAAGCCCCGTGAAGCCGTGGTTTACAGTGAATTTATAACAGCTAAGGGGCCTTCGTGCCTAACAACCGCCTTAGCTGTTATAAATTCACTGTAATCACGGGGCTCACGGGGCTTATTGCTTTTATATGAGTCAGAGACACTGCAGATGAATGGATGTGGTTTGTACAACTCCATCAATTCACTGTAAACCACGGCTTCACGGGGCTTATTGCTTTTATATGAGTCAGAGACACTGCAGATGAATGGATGTGGTTTGTTCCTAGTGCACAACTCCATCACATATGATTAAATGGGAGGATGAGCTCAACACACAGGGTCAATACGGTTCAAAGTCCTCTTATAGTACAACCTACCCTTATTTTTCCCCGTGCACGTCAGTCCTAACCCTGGTTCTTATCTTTTACAAACACACTTTAGCATGAACACAAGTTTGATGTTTCTCAGAACAATATGATCATGCATAATCTGCTCTCGAAAACAATGGGTATACATGCATAACAAGAGAACGCCATTTATTTCTGAACCATCAAATATCATTTTTTATCACATCACAAATTAGACTAGTTTGCTTTGCTAAACGATTCACATTAAACTTTAGGATTTCTAATTGAATAGCTAGTATCTTATCTACACATTTTAACACTTTATGCAACATTTGACAAATGTGAATTAAAAGACTTTTAAATGTTCAAAAGTGATAGGCCTACTTACCTTTTTTTTTTTTTGAAGCATTCTCTCTTGTAAACGACAACACTAACTTTATTCAAAAATTTCACTCCAAATAGGCCTACTGAAGAAAATTACTATAATGACATTTGTCCATCTTTAGACCATAATCGAACTTAACATTTGACGTTAAAGAGTGTTAAACCCAGGACATAAAAGTGAACATTAATGAAACACCTGTAAACGCAACTTTATGAAAATAATTTCAAATTTTTTTTATGGTTAAAGCAGGTACTTCTGCTAAAGCAACGGACTCAGCTGAGTTTAAACTCTTTATATAGGCTAATAAAAGCATGTATTTTCACAAAGTCGTCAAACACAAATACTGAACATGATTAATGAACGAGTCATTCTAGATGATTCCAAATACAATATGGCCATCTAGTGTTCATAGTTACCTGCAAGCTTGGGGGAAAAAAAAAAAAAAAAAACTACAATCCCATTACAAAAAAAAAACAAAATTGGTTTTATAGATTTAAAAAGGCTATAATGGAACATCAATATTAGAGCATTCAGGAATGTGCAAAAGCATTTGATATACCAAAAAAAAAAAATGGTTCTAATAAAATTGAATGCATTTAAGTTTGAACTACTAATCAAACATTAACACTTAAATGTTCATCTCAAACTAAAGGGCCATGTAGCGATGCATAAAAATCAAGTTTGTAATTTCCATATCTACTTTTTTGTTTTTTTAAACCATTACTATTATTCTGAAACGTGAAAAAAAAAAAAGTCAAAATTTGACTGGTAGCACGTGTGATATGAATCCACTGAACATTAAATCTAATAAATCCCATTCACCTATAATAAACTTAATACTGGTCATGTTTTAATACAAAAACAGACCTTTTAAAACCATTACAGAAAAAAAAAAAATTTACTACAAGGAAAAATTCAACCGTTCAACAGCTTGAATTATTAAAATACAACATCACAAGCAAATGTGCATTTAAAACTTTTATTGAGACGATCAAACAAATTTAAACAAACACACAAGACAGGAGGGGGAAAAAAAACACATGTTTAAATTTATTAAAGAACACAAAAGCAGCTGGACAATTTCCCATGCACTTCACAGGCCGGGACAAGTGCAATACTTCCAGCGCAGAGCATTGCGGCCGATCCCAACCTGCAAAGAAAGGGATGCTGGAGTGTGACGGGAAGCGGAGATTCCTCACTGTTACGATCAGTTTTGCATGGATTTGCACAGCAACGATACGAACGCTGACTGCAAACCAGCAAAACTAACCAGGACAGTGCGCACAGGAAAGCGTGACGCGCTCTCTCCGCGACGCTCGCATCTAGAAGTACTTGAAGTGCTCACATTGCAGTAGATAGGCATTTTACAAAACTACCTGCACTATAAGCACTTTAATACTGCTGGAACCAGAGTGAGAGTTTTCCAGCGCACAGCCGCGACAAACACGGGTTAACCTGAAAAACACACATATGCATGCACGCTTAAGCAGAAACGGTCAAAGCCAGAAGCACAGGAAAGGATGGGGAAGCAGGCCACCATCAGTTTTGCATAGATTTGCACAACTCAATATTTCTTGTAGTGCAACTATGCAAAACTAGCAGAGAACTGCATGAAATGAAAGAATAGGGGACAGCCAATGGGGAACAGCGGGATTTGCCAGCCCCTTATGCCAGAAGGGGCACTTAGGGCAGTAGGTGCTAGTCTATTTCACTATCTGCACTAAATGCACCTTAGCATAAGCAGTAGTTGACGTCGCCGCTCGTGTGCTTTCATGTCAAAGTAGAGCTTGAAGTGCCTCCACTGCAGTAGATTTTACAGAACTACCTGCACTGTAAGCACTTTGGCACTACGCTGACATGGAGTCGACAAGCTCACGGCCACGAGGAACCGGGCAGATCCACTTTTGGGATGGCGTTAGCAGCAGACCACGTCCACTGGACCCTGGTGACTTGAGGTGGTCGAAGGCTTTTCTGAAAAGAGTGGGAAAAGGTATGTTATTGCACACTTGTTTCCATTCAGTTTCGTTAATATACAGCAGTCAGCATTTCATCGACGTTGTCCGAAAACCAAAATGCGATCTTGTCCAAGGACAACTTTTTTGATCCACTTCAAATGTTGACTACTGTATTTAGGTTCCAAACCACATGAGCAATGAACACTACAAGAAAAGTCCCAATTATCGGATTAGTGCAGCAATAAAAAAAAACTAGAAAACGGATGCATTTTTAAAAAAAAAAAACTAACTAAACCACTAAATAGAATTCGATAAGCGAAGTATCCCTTACGAAAATTAACCATGGTTTTGTTGTAGCAAAAGTGTAGTAACCGTGGTTTGACGGCATATTGATTACCATTTGTACTACAGATACCGTGGTTAAACTATGGTTAGTTTAGCAAAACCATGGTCTAATTCTAGTAACCTTGTTTTTTTTTTTGTAGTAAAACCATGGTTAATTTTCGTAAGGGACACAACCGCTGTTCTACGACGCATGCGCAGTGCGCACACCCCTCCCCCATGATTTGCACCAATATGGCGCCGAAGAGTCCGCAGTAGTTGTGTTGGAGAAACAAACTAAAAACAAGGGCAAAGTCGAGTGTTCACGGCTTTGCTCGTTGTTTGGGTTGGAACTTGCAAAGCTAGTCTGTATAAGTACTCTACAGCTCAAAACAACTAACGCGAAGTGCGTCGAACGCACAATTAAACGCGTTCGACAACACCTGCCCCAACCGTTCTAACTAATTTTGGTTTGACACGGCATCTCAGTTTACCCAACGTGAGAGTCGACCGGCATTTGTTTGATTTTACGCCAAAACCCTTGTGTGCTGTGCGGAACGCTTTGAAATTCTATTCTTAAACGTGACCGGCCCAATGCGTTCCGCCGCACATGCGTTCGAACGCTCGCAGAACGCACGCTAATCTTCCAATATTTGCGGGAAACCGAGTCGTTCTGTATTTACTGGTCAACAGGAAGGCGAGCGTAGTTCCCCAAATATTTAAGCGCACGGTTTCGGGTTCAAACGTGCAACGTTACGTTTCAAACTCGCTGAACTCTACCTAGCCTAGCAATGTTGCTAACACAGCACGCGCGGCCTGCAGCTGCCCCATGTGCTGTCGCTTTGTTCTGGAGGCAATCAAGCACTAGCGTTCACAAAGCACAGCGAATAGCTGGCGTTTTGGAGCGCTCGGCCCATGAAAAGTTCTCGAGGAACGGTTCGGAACGCATTTTAACGCGCCGATAGAATGTAAACTGTAACTGGCGCGAGCGCTCGTTTGGCACCGCAGCAGCCTCGCGCATGCTTTTCAAATCTCCCTCATTCTCTGAACTATGGTGGGCTACCACGCGTCTCTAACCACAGCGTTTTAGCCCAAAACAGATGCACTGACCGTTCGCATGCAATAAAGTGAACGGTTTACGCAAGAACGCGCTGGACTTCGTTGAGTGAATCGCGCGGAAAAGACAACAACAGGTTTCGCGCGCGCGTAGTAACACATTGGTTTGTGGGTTATCCACCATCTTCACTCGCTTGTGCACACTTACCGTTCATTGTCAACGCTCCGGGCAAATCGTCGAAACTAAACGGTAAACTTCCAGCGTCCGAGCACGCTGTGTGTTGCGTTGCAAACCCGTAGTAAAATTGCGAAAGTGGCGCGAACGCACTCAGCTTTTAACCATGTGGTGAATGAAGGGCGGCTCCCGTTGAACGTAAATATCCACAACCCCAACTCCTTCATCAGCATGCACAAACTACTTCCGATCTCCACCAATCCAACAATGCTCACAGCTGTAAACAACCATGTGGGTCAACATCTGAAGCAGACGCGAGGAGTCCGCAGCGTGTCAAAGCAGCATCTTCTCTCCTGTAACACATATGCGGTGCGCGCGAGGAACGTTCTTAATACTTGGGCAATTATTATAATACGCTATATGCACTATTGCATGAACAATTGATCAGTTTTGTCAATATTGCTTTCGTCAGTATTTTGCTTTTTGTGTTAAAGTGGAGTAAAAAGATAACTCGTCGAAATAAAAGTTAGGCTATAGAATGTTTTTAATCTTTGTATGATATTATTTCTGTCTCAAATGTGAAATATTGATGCATGCTATATTTGGTTAGCCTATATTGAGATTTCAGTGCTAACTTATGCTGCTGTATTATTGCATAATTCGGTGATGCTCTTTTTCGATAACTTAGTTCATGAACAATCAGTGTTGCTTTATATCTCAAAACAGATTTAAACGAGTTTAATATGTTTCAGAATTACAGAGTGATATAACACTCTTTTGTATTCACAAATTTGTTAGATCCGTCCTCAGACCTGATTTACAGAAATAAAGTTATTATCAGGTTTTATTATAGCCACATTAATTTTAGTCCTTGCCTGTTGATTTGTTCTAAATGCTAATGCTGTTTTTTTTTTGTAATCTTTCACCTGTTTTTTGTTCAATAAAAACTATGATCTGCTTAATATAAAATAGATTTTTCAAAGTTGTAAATAAAACCGGTTATTGGAGAAGTTTTACGAGAAAATATTGTTTCTGTAAAATAGAAAATATAGAAAATACTACACATTTTCCCATTTAATTCAGTGTCGTTGCTGTTTCTTTGTAGCAGTTTCTGAGTGAAAATTGTTCAGTACATGTGAACATTTTCTTTCAAATATATTTTTGTTAGTATTTTTTTTAACATACAGTACATACACTACATAGACAGTTTGTTAACCCATTTTGGGGGTTATGAAAGCATTACTTTAATCCTGAATAAACATATCAAAAGTATACTTAAAAATAAGTCATTATTGACTTTAGTTTGTGTGCAGTCTTGAATAAACTGTTAATATTTAGGCCTTCATGGTACAAATAAATGTGCATGCATTTAACAACACGACAACACAAACTATTTGAAACAAACATGTACTTTTTGAGTTACTACTTGTTTGAAATCAGGTTTAAGATAAGAGTTTCTCCTGCCAGTGGAATGTGTTCCTGCTGTATTTTGGCACCTCCTCTTTTTAGAATGGCAGTTGCTGCGGCTCCTCCTTCTCAGGGGCCGGTATAGGGTCTTCTGTTAGAAAAGCATGGGTTGGGATTGTCTTACTGCTGATCTGGGGTCACGCCAGCTCACCTTTCACCTCCAGGGCCATTGATGTGTAAAATCTCACATGAGAAGAATAAAGACACAGAGAGAGAGAGAGAGAGAGAGAGAGAGAGAGAGAGAGAGAGAGTACAGATAAACAGGAGACAGAACCTTCTGATATAACACCTTGAAAAAAACAAATAAATACATAAATGAGTAAAAAAATGAAAAGGGACTGTTTTGGAAAAACGACACATTTATAACTTTAAAATATAGTTCTGTTTGACTTTTGATGTAAATAAAAAATTAATGCATTAATTAAATATAAAAAACAACGAAAAAGGGGAATGTTTTAGAAAAACTAGCTATGTTTATATGACTTATATTTTAGTAAAATATAGTTATATTTAACTGAAATATAGTTAACTAAAAGAAAGTGAAAAACAAAAATGATAAAGAGAAACTTTTTTAGAAAAACAATTTATATGATTTACATTTAGTAAAATATATTTATATTTACGTTTTGGCATAACTCAAATATCTCAAACTTAAAATACATAAAAAATGATAAAGGCAAGGTTTTAGAAAAACTAGTAAATAATAATAATACATTTGATTTATAATGCACTTTACATTTAAACAAAATCTCAAAGTGCTACAAATTCAAAAAAGAAAAAAGCACTTGATAGTAATTTTTTTATAATTTATATAACATGTATTTAGTCAAATATAGTAAAGC
Source organism: Sinocyclocheilus anshuiensis (assembly GCF_001515605.1). NCBI lineage: Eukaryota > Metazoa > Chordata > Actinopteri > Cypriniformes > Cyprinidae > Sinocyclocheilus > Sinocyclocheilus anshuiensis. The sequence continues at coordinate 64,727 of NW_015551085.1, read as the reverse complement.
ACAGTTTTGGTATGAGTAAAATAAGTAAAATAGTTTATAAATTGTAATAATAAATTGTTTATTGAAATATACTTTAAAAATAGCTACATAAATGAAAAAGGGAAGGTTTTAGAAAAACGAGTTATATTTTATGACTTAAATGACTTATGTTTAAAATATATTTATATTTAATAACTAAAATATAGTTAACTAAAGTTGTTTAGCTTTAGTATAACTAATAATGAACTAAAAGTGATTAATTAAATAAAAGGCAATATTCTTTCTTTCATTTGTTTGTTTGTTATTTCATTACAAATACTGACAAATTGCATTTGTTCCTTTTTGGTCACTTTGTTTAAAAGCATTGCTAAACACATTTAAATGTAAATTATTATATGTTGATCTTTACAGCTCTATAAATGCTATTTCTTATTTTGATGTTTAAACAAATCTGTGCAATGAAACGACCATATATATAAGAGTATATATTATTTAGTTTTAGAACAGATTTGTTTAAAATACAATGACAAATCATAAAAAAATGTAAGAAACTGTAAGATAATATTTCAATCTAATATTTGACAGAAATTGTATAACTTTTGCTGATGAGAGGTTCCCACAATTTATGATTACACCGTCTAAAAGCTGAATAAATAAGCTTTCCATTGATGTATGTTTTTTTTAGGATCTGACAATATTTGAAAATCTGGAATCTGAGGGCGCAAAAAAATCTAAATATTGAGAAAATCATCTTTAAAGTTGTCCAAATGAAGTTCTTAGCAATGCATATTACTAATCAAAAATTAAGTTTTGATATATTTACGGTAGGAAATTTACAAAATATCTTCATGGAACATGATCTTTACTTAATATCCTAATGATTTTTGGCATAAAAGAAAAATCTATAATTTTGACCCATACAATGTATTTTTGGCTATTGCTACAGATATACCCCAGCGACTTAAGACTGCTTTTGTGCTCCAGGGTCACAAATATTACATTCATTTTCTTTGGTTTAGATCTGTTGTTTATAAAAGCAACATCTGTTGAGAACAGAAAAAAAAAACAGAAGTGAAAGCTGGGTTATACAATTTTAATAGTTGATTTTACACATGACCGGGGCTTGTTGTCACACTTTTTACTGACTATTTCTATTTTTAAAAGTCACTTACACAAACATTAAAGTTTTAACATCATAACTACAACAAATAGAGGCTATTTTCACTCTTAATGCCCAGGAACGATGCAGCGGTGTAGACACACTGTACATATTAATATGGAATTTTGTGAAACAATCTTTTTCTGTTTTTTGTTCCAGCTTTATTGTATTATGGCCAATCAATTTCTATCTTATTGCCTGAAGTGTGTAAGTCTGTTGTTTGTATGAAGCTTCTTTCTTCTTATTTTCCTTATGCAGTTAACATTTCTAAAGGCTGTTTACTTGTTTTGTTTTACATATTAAAAATACTAGTTTTATTATAAGTAAACATGCTATTTCTACTTAGTAACAAGAGATTCAGTTGGGTTAGTTTTGTCTAATTTATTAACTTTACTCATTTTCGTTAGGATTGGGGTTTTCACTATATACAAAAAAAAATCTGAGTGAAGTTTATAGTTTAGTTTGACGTTATGAGAATTGAATTCAATCAAAGAATTATTTTTATTTTTTGATCAGCTTCTCAGCAGAATAATAATAATACAATGGTTTAACTACTGAAGGCATGAACTTGATTTAAACAAATGTGTTATATTATATTGTGTTCACTTGTTAACCAATTTATAATGATACTGAAATTTTAATTTGAAAAAAAAAAAAATCACATTTTCTAACTAGATGTTTAAACTCAACATACAAAATAACTTACAAAGAAAACAAGTATTTTGATTCAAAACCTTAACCTTTGTGACTATTTGCCCTATTTTTTTTATCATAGATAAATTGTTTAAATGGCTTAACATTGGTACAATCAAAATACAAGAATTATAGAATCAACTCTTTTTATACATGCTGTAATACAAATATGCTTGTATTCAAATATACACCGATTTAGGTACATTTTTATGCCATTTAAGTATTTTTTCCTTTTTCTTTCTTTGTTCTTTTTCTTTTCTCTTCCCCCCTTTTTAAACCAATTTTAAGCCATTATAAATAACTGGGGCTAATTGTCACAAAGGGAAAAGATTTTCTATACAAGTTATTTTGTGTGTTTAATATCTAGTTAAAAAACACAGGATTTTTTCTTGTGTATTCTCCAAACTAAAATTCCAATATAGTTCATAAACAAGTAAACACAATATAACCACACTGTCACATAAATAAAAAGAAAGAAAGAAATCAATCAATAATCAATGCAAATTAATGCAGATTTCTCAGTGACTAATGAATCAAGTCAAGTAAAAATAATTCCAATAACTTTTTATATTTCTTATAATGTTAGAATCAACTCTAACTAATGTTAGAGTCAACTGTAAAGCAAAGAGTGTGTTAATTTCCCCCAAAAAGTGTAATACTGTGACTCTGTGGCTATTAACACATTGCTGTTAGTTTGATCGTGATGCAGTTTATGTCTTACAATTCTGATTTTTTTTTTTTTTACGATTCTGAGGGGGGAAAAGTCAGATTTGCAATATATAGGCTTAAAGTCAAAATTCTGTAATATAAACTCAGAATTACAAAATATTAACTAAAATTTGCGAGATAAGCAAATTCAGAATTCATAGAAAAAAAGACAGATTTCTAAAGGTATGTCTCCGAAAAAGTTGCAATTAACTATTTTTATTAGTTTAGTTTAGTTTTTGTTTTTTTTTGTTTTTAATCTGTATTGTGATTAAACTGTATTGTGAATTTAAACTGTATTGTGTATATGGGTGTGCAAATGTTTTGTGTAGCACTATGTAAAGTGACCTTGAGCTACAAAAAAAAATCTGAGTGAAGTTTATAGTTTAGTTTGACGTTATGAGAATTGAATTCAATCAAAGAATTATTTTTATTTTTTGATCAGCTTCTCAGCAGAATAATAATAATACAATGGTTTAACTACTGAAGGCATGAACTTGATTTAAACAAATGTGTTATATTATATTGTGTTCACTTGTTAACCAATTTATAATGATACTGAAATTTTAATTTGAAAAAAAAAAAAATCACATTTTCTAACTAGATGTTTAAACTCAACATACAAAATAACTTACAAAGAAAACAAGTATTTTGATTCAAAACCTTAACCTTTGTGACTATTTGCCCTATTTTTTTTATCATAGATAAATTGTTTAAATGGCTTAACATTGGTACAATCAAAATACAAGAATTATAGAATCAACTCTTTTTATACATGCTGTAATACAAATATGCTTGTATTCAAATATACACCGATTTAGGTACATTTTTATGCCATTTAAGTATTTTTTCCTTTTTCTTTCTTTGTTCTTTTTCTTTTCTCTTCCCCACTTTTTAAACCAATTTTAAGCCATTATAAATAACTGGGGCTAATTGTCACAAAGGGAAAAGATTTTCTATACAAGTTATTTTGTGTGTTTAATATCTAGTTAAAAAACACAGGATTTTTTCTTGTGTATTCTCCAAACTAAAATTCCAATATAGTTCATAAACAAGTAAACACAATATAACCACACTGTCACATAAATAAAAAGAAAGAAAGAAATCAATCAATAATCAATGCAAATTAATGCAGATTTCTCAGTGACTAATGAATCAAGTCAAGTAAAAATAATTCCAATAACTTTTTATATTTCTTATAATGTTAGAATCAACTCTAACTAATGTTAGAGTCAACTGTAAAGCAAAGAGTGTGTTAATTTCCCCCAAAAAGTGTAATACTGTGACTCTGTGGCTATTAACACATTGCTGTTAGTTTGATCGTGATGCAGTTTATGTCTTACAATTCTGATTTTTTTTTTTTTTACGATTCTGAGGGGGGAAAAGTCAGATTTGCAATATATAGGCTTAAAGTCAAAATTCTGTAATATAAACTCAGAATTACAAAATATTAACTAAAATTTGCGAGATAAGCAAATTCAGAATTCATAGAAAAAAAGACAGATTTCTAAAGGTATGTCTCCGAAAAAGTTGCAATTAACTATTTTTATTAGTTTAGTTTAGTTTTTGTTTTTTTTGTTTTTAATCTGTATTTTGATTAAACTGTATTGTGAATTTAAACTGTATTGTGTATATGGGTGTGCAAATGTTTTGTTTAGCACTATGTAAAGTGACCTTGAGCTATGGAAAGACACTATATAAATAAAACTTCTTCCTCTTCTTCTTCTAATCTGGTGGCAGAAACAAGCTTTCATACTTAAGGCCTTAAAATATTATTTTTTATTATTTAATTCAAAGTAACTACCACAAAAATTAAGCAAAGTAAGACAACAATTACATGAGATACACAGAAGAATGCAAGAAGAAACCCCAAAATGTACCAAATAAACTCCCTGACAAACAAAGCTAGACAATCACATGGTTATGAATATTCTAGGCACCTGAACACAGTCAGGGAGCAAAGAAATCACATGACCCTGGAGTAAAATACAAGTAAAGTAAAGTAAATGAAAACATGATAAAAAAGAGTTGTATTATATTAAATAATTCAGCCTATGTCATTAATAATTCTGCATGTTGCTGGGCCTGTGCAGTTTGTGGTGTAATAAATTTCACTATATGATTTTTAAGGACTTATTTGTATGATTTTTGTATAATTTTAAGAACAGCTTGTAATGAACTTGGTGCTTTGCTGGTTCAACACAAGATTTCAAAAGTAAAATCTGAGTGCTGAAGTGAAATCAGCCATGAATAAAATCAGAATTGTGAGATATAAACTCAGAATAACAGAATAAATGTTAGAATTGTGAGATAAAAAGTCTTAATTACCTATTTTATTTATTTAATCCAGTGTTGGAAATGAGCTTCAACAGTGGACAACTTGTGTAACACTTTAATAAAATGTTTTGGCTTAATTCTCACAGCTTCACCTTGTTTTAATCCGACATATTTGACATTTAATATTCCAGATGTTCAAAGCAGACTGGTGTTCAAAGCAACCCAGTAACAACCCCAGCAGACCGTCCCACTGAATGTCCACTGAGGCCCACCATGAACTCCATCTGTCCACTGCTTTCATTTGAAGACCCCTCATACAGCTCAATCAGCTCCAGCAAGAACTGTACTCACTTAAACGAGGTTAGTTTGATTTATGCACCCCATCATGAGGTAGAGTGTAATGCGCATGCGCAGCCTGCAGAGGGCGCTGCGGTCATTCAATAATCATCTGCGTCTGAATCGCGACGCCACACACCTAAGCTTCCTCAGTGATCTAGCGTGCTGTAACCTGTGCGGTCTATAAATATTGTGGGATGTGCCAAATTCGCTGGAGCTGTCAGAAGAATCAGATCAGGTGAGAGAGAGAGAGAGAGAGAGAGAGAGAGAGAGAGAGGGAGGGAAGAACAGTGAATACATCACACGGCATCCTGGAAGCGTTTAGATGTGACCCATTTTACTAATGGATGGAATGTGTTTGATATACAGACAGTCCAACAAACCTCTCCATCTGACAAACACATGACAAAACACCATTAACAATGCTTCGCTTCTGTTTCATTAGTCCAAAACATGCAAAATATCTATCTATCTATCTATCTATCTATCTATCTATCTATCTATCTATCTATCTATCTATCTATCTATCTATCTATCTATCTATCTATCTATCTATCTATCTATCTATCTATCTATCTATCTATCTATCTATCTATCTATCTATCTATCTATCTATCTATCTATCTATCTCAACAAATTAGAATACTTCATAAGACCAATAAAAAATCTGTCTGTCTGTCTGTCTGTCTATCTATCCCTATAGATACAAAGTTACACAATAAAACCACACAAGATTTTGTTCAGATGTCTTGATGTAACATGACCTACATATCTACATTTACTGCAAACCAAAAAGCCTGTATCCCTTTTTACCCGTAGACCTCTCATGTGAATATCACACACACTTCAATAAATGAGAGAAGAGATCAAAGAGGGTCTTTAAAACACTTGCCTACGGTCAGAAAAGAGTTCAAAACCAAGACCTGCCCACACTATCCCAGTCAGCATGCGGCATTTTCTCTGGACTCAAGCACAGTCAGCCGCTTAGTTGATAAAACGAAAGGAGTTTTATCCGAGTTTGTGAGCAGGACTTGAGTGGTTGTTTTTGAAATGTGAAGGTCAGCAAACAATGGCACAGCAGTTTTTGGAATGGAATATAAGCTTGCTTAACACTGATGCCACAAATATGTTGCATTGTATTTATAGCCTATTTTTCATGTTAAATCAAATAGTTAACTAAAAGAACTTATTATAAAGTTTTACCAAATAAACATGGTTACTTCCTTCTAAACAAATGAAAAACAGATTATTTCAAGCATGCATTTTAGGTTTTCTCTGTTTTATGTAAATATATGCAACTATTCACAATTTTAATATTGCAGATGTAACCACTAGACTCTGTCTACATTGTTCACATATGTGAACTCTTGTTCACATATCACAATATAATAATCCAACATGTAAAGCTGCTTTGAAATATGTATTGTGAAAAAGCTATACAAATAATCCTGTACATAATATGCACAATGTACATATACAGAAATAGTAAGATTATGCAATTGCAAAAGCCACAATTCATTCTAATTTATCCTAAAAATGAGCATGGCTTTAAATTTAATTCACACATGGGTATCACTGAAAGCTGAGAATTAAGCTGCAACCAGTTCATTGTCTCCTGCAAATGATAACAATGTTACGGCTTCACGTTTCGTCTACAAAGAATGTAAAACTAAGGACAAAATTACAAGCCTGCGAGACAGCAGCATGATTAATGTGGCCCCGATAACTGTGTGCTTCGGTAAACGTCTGAAATGAGAAGCAACAGCAACAGTTTAAATTAGGAATATGCGGTAAATGCTCTTTTCATCCGTAATCCTCAGCTCATTTGCATTTTAATTCTTGTGGCTTTCCTCAGCCTCGAAGCCAAATCCTGTTCTGTACTGAATGAGGCCTGTGTTTTCTCACCGACAGATTCAAGCAGCCTCTTCACAGGCACCTTAAACTGACAATGATGTTTGCTATCACTTTCACTGGATAAAATCAGAAATCCAATCACTTCATCATAGCGCTTATGGTGTCAAATAGACCTTAATTGGAACTAAATGGATTTCGTGAATTATTAGACTGAAGCCTTGACTGCTTAATTGGGCAATAGGCATCTCTTAAATGCTTTATGTAAATTCATTAAAAAGTCAAACTTTGAAAGACTTGCTTGAAATATTAATGTTGACAAATGCTCAGTACAAGGGTTTAGGGCTGAACGATGTTGGTAAAATAAAATAAAATAAAATAAAATAAAATAAAATAAAATAAAATAAAATAAAAAACAGGGGCCTGTTTCTTTGATGATATTCAATGTGGAGTTCTTAACACAAGTTAGAGAGAACTCACGTTCATGTAATTCAACTAATCACACTCCTAGAATAAGCATTTTATTTTATATTATTTTATTATTTTGGTGTATTGGCACCAAAATAAGTACAATAAATGAAATATAAAATCATAAATAGCATCTGCGACCATGCCTCAATCCTTCGACTGTTACTTCATATGCAAGGCTAATGGGGGTTTCATATTTTGTTTTATTTTATGCAATGCAATGCAATATAATGTATGTGGAAAATCGTGCGGTTTGTCGCTCCTTATGAACCAGCGATTACTTGTGGTGTGGTTTTGAATATATACCAATATTCACAATATTCACATTCATATGACTTCACAGGGGAAGTCGTGGCCTAATGGTTAGAGAGTTGGACTTGTAACTATAACTATTTAAAACAAAATAATTAATAATAGTGATAATAATATATTAGAATAATATAATATATTATTATATAATAGATATTATATAATAATTATAATAATAATATAATTGCACTTTTTTTTTATTTTAAAATAAAATAATAAAGTGTGATAATGCTATTATATTTTAAAAAGAGAATATTAAATAGAAATACAATTATTTTATAGTAAACTTAAAAGTAAAATGCTAATATTTTTATTATTTTTATTATTATTATTATTGTTTTAATTTGAAACTTAATTATTATTTTTTAAATAAGGTTTAAACTGAAAATAATATGAAATATTATTTCGCGATAATGGACAGCTGACTAGTGACAGGCGAAATGAAGCTTTGAACTTTGAATCAACTGAACCAGTTGCTTCGCAAATGATTCAGTTTTTTCGAAGCGCTCGAAACGCCACACGCCTGCTGGTCAAAATGGTGTAAAAGCAATAAAAACACGGCTCAAACACGCATAAAACACCTTTCACAGACCAATTGCAAATGTTTTACTGAAAGTGTAGTCTATTAAATGCAATTAACAAATCATTTAATATCATTAAATATGTGTCTGTTCTGTTATAGCCTATGTGCTATTTTATTAATTTGTAGGGCTTGTTTTGTGTGTTTCATAGAGAACTTGGTTAATCAGGCCAATAACTAGTGTGCCTACAACTCTTCCTTTCTATTATACAAATGTGTTATTAAAATGTCTACAAATTCATGAAACTGATTCAAGATTAGGTAAAAAACAAACAAACAACTGGGTTCACAAACATCATTGAGAACCACTGAAATGTCAAAAGAGTTATGATGTACCAAAACTGAAATCACGTGACTCTGAATCACTGATTCAAAACAAATGATTCGCAAAGGTTTCGAATCTTCACGAAGCAGTGCTTCCGAAGCGCCCTTACTTGCATCTATTTTGTTTTACTTTTTTTTTTTAATTCCATCTTTGATTTTAGCATAAAAAGAATGAAGATGTGTGAAGAACACATTGCATTTAGGATTGCATTTAGCCTATTTCTGTCCCTTTTGTTATGATCATTCTTTCGATTGAAAGGCCTTCATGGTGGTCACTTTGAACTCTAACTGGATTACAGTCGTCTCTTGAGATGTGTCAGGAGGAGGCCAGAGCCAGCGAGGCATTAGTCCAGTTATGTAGCTGGCCTTTCATTTTATGGGCCGTGCACTAAACACTCTCTCAGCGATGCCACAGCGTTTGTGCATCCACTGCTTTACTTCTGAATAAGCAAACGGCAGGGTTGTGTTTCTGCGTGAGGGGGCGAGAGACTGACAGCCCAGAGGCTCTAGCAGTGTGACACAGAGATAGGAGGGTGTAGATGGTGATGTGGTCAGATGTAGCTGCTGGTAATACAGAAATGCTGATTGTAAACCAAAATATATTTAGGTGCCAAGACACAGAATGTGCGTAGCATCTGTCAGTTTTCTTAATATTAGTGTTTTCTTTTGTATTTTTGGATAATCTTAATGCATGTATTAAGTATATACCGCTGCCGTGAATGAAATGTCACAGTTTTGCATTGTGCTTTGAAAACGTTAGCCTAGATTTATGTGTATATATATATTAGGGGTGTAACGATACACACATTCATATTGAACTGTTCGGTACGCATTACAAACCGAATGATTTGTTGGACTACACACACACACACACACACACACACACACACACCACACACACCACACACCACACACACCACACACCACACACACCACACACACAGTGTTGGGGAGGTTACTTGTAATAGGTTACACCACACACACCACACACCACACACACCACACACCACACACACCACACACACAGTGTTGGGGAGGTTACTTTGGAAATGTAATAGGTTACAGATTACAAGTTAACCTATTTAAAATGTAATAAGTAGTGTAACTTTCAATTACTTTATTAAAGTGATGTAACTGATTACATTTGATTACTTTTTGATTACTTTTCTAAATTTACATTTACATTTAGTCATTTAGCAGATGCTTTTATCCAAAGCGACTTACAAATGAGGACAATAGAAGCAATCAAACCAATTTTCAAAATCCATTTCAAAATCTCTTGAATTGAGATTATAATAATTACCGGTAAGTCTTAAAGCACAGCCACCACTTTAGCACCTCTTTTTACTTTGAGATCGTTCTGAGGTTAAATCCAGATTTAAAATTATAAAAAGGAATAGTAAATATTAATACAAGTATTCAGATGTAACCCCCTTTGTAATCATTTACATTTCCACAAGTACACTCTTAAAAATAAAGGTGCTTCACGATGCCATAGAAGAACCTTTTTGTCTAAATGGTTCCATAAAGAACCTTTAACATCTGAAGAACCTTTCTGTTTCACAAAAGCTTCTTTGTGGCGAAATAAGGTTCTTCAGATTATAAAAAGGTAAGAAAGAGATGGTTCTTTAAAGAACCTTTGACTGAATGGTTCTTTGTGGAACCAAAAATGGTTCTTCTATGGCATCGCTTGAAGAACCTTTTGAAGCACCTTTATTTTTAAGAGTGTAGCTGTAATTTAATTACACCTTTTTTGTCAGTAACTGTAACAGATTACAGTTAAATTTATTTTGTAATTAAATTACGTAACGCCGTTACTCCTAATTTTGGCGACACGCTACTAGTAGAATAACACATGGCTGGAAAGACCTCTCAGCCAATCAGATCTAAGGAGATGTTAATATATACAGTGCCCTCCATAAGTATTGGAACAGTAAAGACAAAATTGCTCTGTTTGCCGTGGAGTCAAGAAATCTGTAAATATGTTTAATGTTTAGTGGGATGAACTCTAAAAGTGCCATCCTTTTTATTTGGTAAAACATGTATGTGTTGAAACAGCTAATAATAAAATGTGACATTCTGTAGTTTCATCTCATATTCATCTTTTAATCATATTTGCGAATGTCTTTACTTCACAGCAAGCAGAGCAATTTTGTCTTTTGTCAGTAACTGTAACAGATTACAGTTAAATTTATTTTGTAATTAAATTACGTAACGCCGTTACATGTAACTAGTTACTCCACAACACTGCGCACACACATATTTAACAACTATTTGCTGTGGAGCTACATCCTTAAAAGAGAAGTCCGAACACCTTCAACGAGCGGGGGTTTGTTGCTGCATATAAGCCCGCCCTTTTTTCCGGACCAAAAAGGAAAATGATACATTTGGTCCTGGTCTGCTTAGAGTTCACATTGGCATTTTTGACAGCGAACCTAAAGACAGCGAACCTAAAGGCATAGTGATACGTTCACAACCTGATTGGTCGGCTTGAATGACGTATATATCGTGACGGAACTCACCGAACACCCCAAACAAAAGGTGCGTTAGACTTAAAGCGGCACTGCGTGTGTATGATATCAAAGCATCCATTAACCGATCGGTCTGCACAGCGCCACTTTAAGTCGAACACACCTAAAGCCGTCTGCTGGACTAAGCGCGCTCATTCTTGCGTGTACATATAATTTTATTTTCACCCAGGGTTATTTTCGTCTCGGTCCGCTTGTTTGGTGCGCACCAGGGTTCGGATGGCAGCGTTCACACTTATTCAAACGAACCGCACTAACAGCAATCGCACCAGAGTTCATTTTAAACGAACCAAACATGACAAGTGTGAACACACCCTCAAACCCAAACAGATATTCTTTCTAAAAGTTAAGACTCATCCACGCCCTCCTAACACGCCTTGTTTAAACACGCCCCCACATGATTACGTCACTCTGTGGGAAGATTTGCATAACACCGCCCAAATGTTCATGCAAAGAAAGAAGCCTGTAGCTGAGTTTTTTTTACAACAGTGTTCCAGAAGAGTACAATACAAATATTCGAGTTTGTGCTGCACATTTTACGGAGGACTGTTTCCTGAACCTGGGAGAGTACAAGGCCGGCTGTGCACAAAGGCTTTTGCTAAAAAGTGCGGCAATTCTAACTTTACAAGGAAAGTCTGGCGCTTCTGACTCATAGTTTGTAAGTATGTTTTCATATTTAAAGAATTTGCTACTGACTATTCAAACGCGAGTTTTGAGCAGTGTAGAGTAGCGCTTGTTTTTCATTTCTACGATCACAAGTACTGTAAAACGACAGTATAACTCATTATAATCCATAATTATGTCCACACTGGATGCAACAAATGCCTCGTTTATAATGGGTTTTAATGTTTATGTCTTGTCGCTCCGGCCGGGACACGGCATCACAGTATGGTAGGGGCGTAACATTTCTGTCAAACGCTTGAGGTATTCGGCCAATCACAACGCACTGGATAACTGGCCAATCACAGCACACCTCGCTTTTCAGACCGATGAGCTTTGTAAAAATCGTTTCAGAAAGGCGGGGCAAAGGGGAGCAACAATAATGTACAGTATGGGGAAATAATATGATGTTTGAACCTTAAACCGCGTAAACACATTGCATTACACCAAATACACAAAATAACGTTCTTTTTAGCAACGTCATATGACCCCTTTAATGTGTTTCACGAGGGGGCGTGGTCAGACGGAGGACGGAGGTGTGGCCTAATCGCAAAAACGTTTGTTTTGGTCTGAGATGCAGTCGTTACGTGCGACATGGTTGAAAAATCATATATGGCACCTTAAAATGCTAATTTTAGGTTTTATCTGTTTTATTTAAATACATGCAATTAGTTAGAAATTTTAATATAGCTCTGTGCATGTAATATTGCATCTTTTATTGTCCTCATTTGTAAGTCGCTTTGGATAAAAGCATCTGCTAAATGACTAAATGTAAGTGTATGTAAATGTAATATATGTCCATAATGAAAGTTGTTCATAATGAAACATCACAATAAAGTAATCCAACATGTAACACTGCTTTGAAACTCTATGTATTGTGAAAAGTGCTACTCAACTGATGCACATTTACAATATAAACAGAATAGATCTTGTTGAAGTTTGTGCGCATTTAACATCTTGCAAACTGAAATAAGTGGCTTTGAAAGCATTTTAACTCACAAATTGCTAGTAAATTTTACAAAAAATGACAAATAAAGCCATCAAAAGTGATCTGAGTTGAACATCCACATCCATTTTATTCTATGCTTTGCAATTTTGACTAATTTGTGAGTTTCATTTCATCTAAAGAATTTTAGGAGATATCTGATGTATTTTCTGGTGAAACAGGATATCAAACAAGATGTAAAATAAAATGTGGAGTGGGACTGAAAGTTATGTAAGTCTGTCTTGTGTGCTTTGCCTTTTCAACTGTGAATTAAAAGTTAAATTTGGACGTACCCATCACAAGGCAGTAGCTTCAAGAACACATTACCTTACAATGTAGCGCTGCATGGAAGAGAATGTGGATTGAAGTTAAAACCATTTCACTGTTTCAAACTCCAGACATGAATTATATATATTCTCACGGCACATTTCTGCTCATATCAGATGAAACGTAGAAGGAACACGGCTGCATGCATATGAGAACCACACATGAAGAGCCTTTCAGCATGAAAACATGAGCGCTATAGATCCAGATCATCTGAAAAACAAACCGTCAGTGTCTGTTCTGAGATGAAAAATTGCCCAATTAAAAATTAAGCAGCCTGTACTTGTTCCCTGAGGAACATCACAGAGGAGATCCCTGTTTTTCCATGACAGCAGAGAGATGGAGAGCAATCGGAGAGTTTCTCCTGAGAAAAAACACTCTAGTAATCTCACTTTTTCTCCTATGAAGCTTTAGAAGAGATCTTAGTAGTTTCTCAATATACCAGCTTATTATAGTTAACTAAAACTAAAATCAGAAACTGCGTTTTTGTTACTTAAAATGAAATATTAATTAAAATATTAAAAAAATATTATATTCATTTTTTATATTTATAATTGAATTATATTTTATCTAGCTATAAACATTTCACATTTCCATTTAGTTTAACTTTATGTACTAAAATAACTAAAACTGAAATAAAAATGAATGAAAACTAAATTACTAAAACTTTAAAATCATAATGAAAACAGATTATATTAAAATAAAAACTAATTAAAACCACATAAAACAAAAATGTATAAAAATGACAAAAACACAACAAAATAACTAAAATTTTAAAATAAAACTACAGTAATTTAAACTAATAATAATAATATTAATCAAAGTAAAAGAAAGGTCCACCCTTAGTTTAAAGTATAATAATAATAATAATAATAATAATAATAATCAGAATCAAAGCAATCAAAAGTCAGAGATCTCAATATAAACTCATGTATCATCAAATTCTCCCATGATCAAATTATGTGAAATTATATATACGCACATTAATTTCATAGCTCTGTACGTATGACAATCATTTGTGAGTTTTGTTCCTAAATAATTTTAGGAGAAATAAATTAAGCAAATAAAGTATATCTGAGTCTCTCTAAACTCTTTTAATGTATTTTTATGCCATGGCTAAATATTTATTTAATTTTATTTGAAATGTAATTTAATTGATTTTTAAAATTGAAGTCATTTGGGTATATTGGTACTAAATAAAGTAAAATAAATGAAACATAAATTCATGAATTACATCTGTGATCTGTCCGTTTTAACCGTGTCTCAGTCTTTTTTATGAACCCGTGTGCTGAGGGTTAATTTCTGTCACTGCACTTTCTTATGGACTTAATTATCTCTGCATGATAATTCCAGCTACTCCGTTATAAATCTCAGCGACTGTCATGAATAATCTTGTCTCAACAGAGGCTTTAAATATTTAATAACCCGGTCCTGCTGAGGTAACATGCATTAGTGGCACATGGCACGCAAACACGCCGAATAAACTCACATACGCTGGTCTTGATTTAAATATTAAACGAGATGAATTCACTACTGAAGATCTGCCATCACTGTAAAAGTGAGCGTGCAATTAAAGGTGAAGTCTAATAAAATATAGTGATAAAATGTTATGTAGTCAGAATACAGAGCTACTTTTGAATGGTTGTCAATGAAGAAAAAGTTTTTGCCCCCAAGCACAGCAGGGGAAAAGTGGAAAAACTAAGTGTCTGGAATTGGCTGTCTGTTTATTTAAACAATGGCGGATGAGAAGAGTCTTTTAAAATTGTTACAATTATTTATATTATTTATTACTTTTATGATTATTCATGTGTGTATATATATATATATATATATATATATATATATATATATGTGTGTGTGTGCGTGTTTGATTGTTTAATTAATGTTTAATTCCTTTTTTGTTACTTGCTGTTTCATTGTAATCATTTGCTAGTAATTTATAAGTAAAAATATTTTCAAAGTAATTTCTACACCAAATTTTCTCAGTGTAACTGGTCTGACTTTTATAAACAAATTTTATTTTATTTTAAAATAAATTGGATTAAATCATTTTAATTTAATTTAATTTAATTTAATTTAATTTAATTTAATTTAATTTAATTTAATTTAATTTAATTTAATTTAATTTAATTTAATTTAATTTAATTTAATTTAATTTAATTTAATTTAATTTAATTTAATTTAATTTAATTTAATTTAATTTAATTTAATTTAATTTAATTTAATTTAATTTAATTTAATTTAATTTAATTTACATGAAGCTCTTTGTGAAATTTACTTCAAATTTATGAGTGATTTTCTTTAA
Organism: Sinocyclocheilus anshuiensis; assembly: GCF_001515605.1. Lineage (NCBI taxonomy): Eukaryota > Metazoa > Chordata > Actinopteri > Cypriniformes > Cyprinidae > Sinocyclocheilus > Sinocyclocheilus anshuiensis. The sequence goes on along the minus strand of NW_015551085.1, from coordinate 49,244 downwards.
AGTAAACAGAATTTTTTTAAAGTAAATTCTACACCAAATATTGTCAGCGTATCTGGCTTTTGTAAATGAATGTTTTTTAATTTAATTGATGTAGAACCAATTTTCACTGAAAAAAATGCTAGTAAATTTAACAAATATTTTCAAAGAAATGGCAAGTAATACGTTGAATTAAAAACAACAACAAAAAATATGTAGAAAAACTAAAATAGTGTTTTTTTAAACCTACTGCAATAATCAATTTATTTACAACTTGGATTTTCTTTTTCTTTCTTTCTTTTTTCTTTTACAGTGTAATTCAGTAATATATTAAAAAAGGTTTTTGCCTTAGATAAAAGCAGTTAATTTAGGTGCATATTTTATGAGTTAACTGACAACTTTGTGCAGTGCATGTTTAGATAATTGCCAATACATTTTAATATTAACAAAACTGCATGAGACAATAAACCAGATTGCATGCTAAATATAGATCAGGCTTATTTAGATGATTGATTTCTATTAATGGAATAAACAGTGAAATCGCCGCCGTGTCCTCCTAATGTGTGTCCTAACGTCACTCTTCTCTCAGTTGTGTTATTATGGTTGTCAGTCCTCATTCTGCCCCTTATATGAGGGGCCATCCCCGTTACCATGGCAACTCAATTGGGTAAAGCCCCGCCCCCTCTTGTTCTGTTACAAGTTTTCCTTGAAGAGGTCAAAGCTTTGATCTGAATTTCCATAGACCCACATTCCCGGACCTGTGGAGAGAAAAGCTACCGTATGAAGAGAAGTGTAAATGTAGCATCCCATCTGAGCATGTCGCCTGAAGAACATGACCGTTGTACTTGAGTTGCAGGGCCTTCCAGCTGTCATATGCGTCATGTTTTCTGGCCTCGACATGTTATGATTAATACAGCAGTACAAACTCTTAGTCATTTCAGTCATGCTTCTGTAGAAGGAAGAGAAAGAACAGTGAAACAACAACTTAAGCATCAAATCACTGTGACCTTGTTTATGTTATCTTCCTGTTTTTTAAATATTTATTTTTTGAGAACGATTCATCTGTGCATTATTTCAAATCAGTGTTGTTTTGTTTTTTTTTAATGATGGATTTGATTTCATTTTTATATTTTCTGTTTTATTTTAATTTTAGTTGAAGTGTTAGCAATTTTGTTGTGTTTTTGCCAGTTATATTAGTTTTAGTTTTTTTT
>NW_015551085.1:46785-47814 GCF_001515605.1 Sinocyclocheilus anshuiensis | reverse complement strand
TCTGTTAATATATATTTAATTTATACAGTAATATATATATATATATATATATATATATATATGATTTTATAGTTTATGATAATAACCCTGGTATTAGTTTTTGTTAATATTTCGAATTAGATTTTATTTGTATATTTTCTGTTTTCATTTGAATTTTAACGTTTTTGAAGTTTTGTTGTGTTTTTTAATTTTTATTACTTTTTATTTTGTATTTTTCATTTTAGTTAACATTTTTAGTAATTCTGTTGCTTTTGTATTTTTATTAAGTTTAGTTTATTTTGAATTTATTTTTTATAAATTTTGTTTTCATTTTAATATTAGTTAAAGTTTTAAAATGTGTTTTTATTAGTTTTAAAATATCTCTAATATTTGTTTTAAATCAAGTTTTAGTTTTACGTTATATATAAGTATTTGTTATTTGAATACATCAACTTAAACTAAATGAAAATAGGACATGTTGCCTTTGTAATTACCTGAAAAAAAAAAGTGTAATTTAAAAACATATATATATTTTATTCCGTTAATATTTATTTAATTTATCCAGTAATATATATATATATATATATATATATATGTAAATATACTTAAACCAAGATACATTAGAAAATGTATCTTGAGCTATGTTTTGTTGTCATTTTTACTTTGTTTTTTAATATATCTATATAGTTTTTTTTTATTAAGTTTTAGTTTTACTTCATTTAGTTTTAGTTATTTTAATACTTAGACTAAACAGAACTGAGAAATATTGACTTGTCCTCTAGCATCTATTTTTATATATTTTATTTAATGTCAAGTGATTCTTTTAAATGGTTTTAGTTTTAGCTTTAGTTAACTATTATAACCCTGTTCCACCCTGTACGATCTTTTCACAAATGGGCCATTGAGGTGAAACGGGCCATGAATGGCGTTTTGTCCATCTGCCGAATAATTTATACTCTTTAAAGGCACAACATGTAAGATTTTTTTATTAAAATATCCAAAAACCACTAGAACAGTGTTATATATTTTGCTGACTTGTGTACTTGCATT